>NC_066510.1:14559097-14686597 GCF_024679095.1 Eriocheir sinensis | reverse complement strand
ATCACTATCAGACGTCGCTTACTAGTCCGACAAAGAACGAAGGCTTTTCTTAACGTTCTCCATTTCTCTCTCCCTCGTGTTGGTGTACGCCCAGTTACTACTACTGCTACTACTGCTACTACTACTACTACTACTATTACTCCCTACTACTACTCTGGTAGGCAATGAATGGATCTAATTTCACCAACCCACCTGGTTCTCTGTCGCTAAAGGTAAACTTAGGCTTTACGACCAGACAAGGAAGGAATATAAAAAGGAGGAGTTGGAGGAAGAGGAAAAAGAGGAGGAGGAGAAGGGGGAAGAGGAGGACGAGGAGGAGGAGGAGAAGGAGGAAGAGGAGGACGAGGAAGTGGGGGAGGGGGAAGAGGAAAAAATGGAAAACGTCGACAGGAATAAAGAAAAGAAAGAAAGAAAATCTAGAAAAGGAAAAGTAACACAATCAGGCTCAGATACGAAATAAAGATAAGAATGGAAAGAACGAGGAGGAGCAGGAAGAAGAGAAAGCGGACAGTCTGTTCTCCTCCACAAAAGAAAGAAAGGAAGGAAAAGTGAGAAAGAAAAAGTAAGAACATAAGATAAGAAAGATAAGAATGAGCAGAACAAAAATAAAATGGAAAGCAAAAATACTAACAAAACCGAACCCACGCACAAAAGAAGAGGAGGAAGAGGGGGAGGAAGAGGAGGAGGAGGAGGAGGAGGAGGAGGGCGTTATATTTCCCGGGCAAGGTGCAAGCAAGAGGCGGCTGTCGTTTGGCACAAAAGAACTGGTACAACATTTTTCAGTTCAATTTGACACCATGCCACTTCACCCCAGCCCCCTCTCCCTCCCTCTCCCTTACCCTTCCTCCCCCTTCTCTCTCTCCCCCTCCCCCTCCTCCTCCTACACCGCTAGAGGGCGTTTCCGTGAACATTCATTCCTGTCCGGCGTAACGGAAACATTTAATGAACAATCTCCATCAAGTTCGGCCAAACATAATTTTCACGCGCGAACTAACGCCATCATCGCTGAATTGCGCGCTGCAGGGGAATACAACGACGGTGGTGGGGTGTTGGGGGGGGGGGGGGGGAGAGAGGTGGTGGTGATGGTGGTGGTGGTGGAGGTGTTTGCGCGTGCCATCAAGTGTGTGTGTGTGTGTGTGTGTGTGTGTGTGTGTGTGTGCTTGGTGAGGCAGGAGTGAGTGAGTGAGTGAGTGGGTGGTGGTAAGGTGCTGGGGTGTGGAATGAGAGAGAGAGAGAGAGAGAGAGAGAGAGAGAGAGAGAATTTTTGAAGTTAAAATATCTCTCTCTCTCTCTCTCTACACACACACACACACACACACACACACACGCACGGATCTTCAGACAGGAATCATAAGGGGGCCGTAGGGGGAAGGGGGGGACAGACGGAGAAGTGGAGGAGGAAGAGGAGAAGGTGGAGGAAGAAGAAGAGGAGGCGCTGGTGTCAGGACGAACGCGACCCCGATATCCAGAACTTTGATGGACGGGAGGAGGGAGGGATTTACACAGATTTACATAGATGTTCTGATCTCAGCCTCCCCCCTTCAAGTCTACGGTCATGAGTAGTTAGTAGTTAGTTAGTAGTTATGTAAACCTAAGTGAAACTACATCAAATGACCACCACTAAGACTTTGCATAATCTGTCTCGATAACGAATAACAAGGTGGAGAAGCAGGAGGGAGGGAGAAGAGGGAAGGGATAAATGAAGGAATTAAAGGAAGGACGGTGTGAATGAATGATGGAAGGGCAGAAAGGAAGGAGAGGTTAGAGGGATGGGGAAGGAGTGAATTGAGGGGGTAGGAAGGAAGTGATGAAGGGGGATAGAAGTGGCAGAAGGAAGAAAGAAAGGAAAGGAGGAATAATGGAAGGAAGGACGGAATAACGAGATCAAGCAGGGAAGGAAGAATGTTAAGTACGGTTGAATGCTTATAGTTGATTGATAAAAGATAAAAACTGACCTAGAGGGAAAAGGAGGAATATAAAAGAAAGAAAGGACAAATAATGGAAAAGGAGGGAAAGTAAGGAAGGAATAACATTAAATACGGTTGGAATGCTTATAGTTGATTGATAATAGATAAAAAAAAGACTGATCTAGGAGGAAAGGGAGGAATATAAAAAAGGAAAGAGAGGACAAATAAGGGAAAAGAAGGGAAAGTAAGGATGGAGTAATATTAAATACGGTTGGAATGATCAAAAGATAGATAAGATACATCGGATAAAATAAAGATTCATAAAACAAAACATGACTTGCCCAGATTTATGAAAGAGCAACACTCACTTCAAAATTCCCACACTCGGAAGTCCTCTCTCTTTCACGTCTCCTCCTTCTCCTCCTCCTCCTCGCGTGCATGTCAGGTTTTAAGGGCGGGATTTCATTTTGCACCTGAGCCCCTTACAGTTTACAGCGCGTCTCACACTTTGATGGAAGGAACCTTGGCAGTCCCACCACTCCTCTCTGCCTCACTCAAGAATCGCTTTACTCTGACTTATTGCTGGCGTTTAGGGTATTCCGACGTGCGTTTCCCGCGTGTCTTGCTTGCTTATTTCGCGAGTGCCGTTGCCCTTTGCCCTCACACTAACCTAGTCCAACCAACAGCACCAGTTCTTCCTCTTCGGCTCCGCGGCATCATACACTCAAGTCCGTATTCCTTAACGTATCGGCACCTCAGTTCTCCTGTTTGTATAGTCTCTCGTTGTAGAGGTTTCTGGGCTTTTCATGGACTGTTTTGTGATCCTAGTGATAGTTTTGCATGACCTCTGCGCCCTGAGCTGGAAAATCACCCATGAAAACCCGGTTAAGCTTCACTGTGGCCTTAGGAAGTAGTCGAAATGGGAGACCGATACGTTGAATAATAGAGACATAAAATACATCAACACTAAGCTCTCTCTCTCTCTCTCTCTCCACTCGGTTAACTTTTGGGGCTCGTACTCACAGACCCTTTCGGTTCTCAGAGCTACCTATTATTTCCAAAGGCCACAAAGGCGATTAGTCGGGTTCTCATGAGTTTTTTTTTTTACATTCATGGTGCAGAAGCCTTGCCAAACTATCACTAGGCTCATAAAACCACCCAGTGAAACCCTAGCGCAACCTCTGCGGAAGCCTTGCCAAATGTGGGTGTATGTAAGCCACGGAATGTTTGAGAATATTTGCCTTGTCTGTCTGTTATCTATCTAGTATCTGTTATGTACGCGAAATGTGACGTACCCAAGACCAGTTTCCCTTTGAAGACACGAGTACCTACACACACACACACACACACGCACACAGACACACACACGAAGGACGGAGCAGGTGGCGGCTGGTGCGTCTCAGTGTGGCGGGCAGTGCAGAGGTGGAGGCGAGGCGTTGACGTTATAAAAGGGAGGCTTAAGGAAGATTACCAGGGGGGAGGGGAGGGAGATGGGAGAGGATCCTATTTTTCGGGGGATGAACACATTTTTACGGGGGCCGACGAGGACTGGGGAGAGAGAGGGTGGAGGAAAGAGGGGAGGAAGGGAAGGGAGAGGAAGTGGGAGGGGAAGAGAGGAAGTCGGGAAGGAAAGGAAATAGAGAAGGAAGAAGAGAAAGAAAAGATACAGAGGGGGGACGGAAGGGGGAGAGGAAGAGAGGAAGGAAAGGAAAAAAGAGGAAGAAAAGATATGAAGGGAAGGAAAAGAGGGAGTGAGGGAGAGAAGAGGTGGGGGGGGGGGGAGTCAGGATGGAGGGAAGACATCAAGTAAAAGAATTCGGGGTCAAGGGAAAATATGGTAGACGGAAAAAAGGTGAAAAGGAAATTGTAGGGACTGGGTGGTGTTGATGATGATGGAAGTGGTGATGGTGGTGGTGATGGTGATGGTGGTGGTGATGGTGACCGCCCTCGACCATTACTACTATTATAATGAAAGAAAGGGAGGAGCAGGAGGAGGAAAAAAGAAACATTGAAATAGAAGAAAAATAAAATGAGATGGTTACGTTTTTTTTTCCTCTGGGCATGGAAAATATTTTACTCTCTCCTTTCTGCACAATTAATTGGCGTAATGTTTCACCTTCCCATTCCTTCCTTACCTCCTCCTCCCCCTCCTCCTCCTCCTCCTCCTCCTCTTCCGCCTTCTTACTACTACAAATCAATTTCCTGCATTCTTCCTATTTCTCCTCTTATTCCTCCTCCTCCTCCTCCTCCTCCTCCTCCTCTTCCTCCTCCCTGCTAATATCATGCTTTCAATTTCATTCCTT
The DNA here is from genome assembly GCF_024679095.1 of Eriocheir sinensis. Taxonomy (NCBI): domain Eukaryota; kingdom Metazoa; phylum Arthropoda; class Malacostraca; order Decapoda; family Varunidae; genus Eriocheir; species Eriocheir sinensis. The sequence continues at coordinate 14,682,387 of NC_066510.1, read as the reverse complement.
CTTTCCTTCCTGTTTATATTTTTCTTTTCTTCCTCTTCCTCCTTCACTCCTATTTTAAATCATGCTCGCCACCCACACATCTCTCTCTCTCTCTCTCTCTGCTAAGCCTCTTCGCCTGGCACTCAACATTATCACTTTCTCGTTTCTCTCGTTAACTTTCATCACTTCCACCTTTCTCTCTCTCTTGCAACATAGTGGGGTCCATTTAGGAGAGACAGAAAGGGAGTTACGAAAGTGAAGCTTCTGTCGGAGTTAAAAAAAAAGGTGAGACAAAGAGAAGTGACGAAGATGCAGAGAGAGAGAGAGAGAGAGAGAGAGAGAGAGAGAGAGAGAGAGAGAGAGAGAGAGAGAGAGAGAGAGAGAGAGAGAGAGAGAGAGAGAGAGAGAGAGAGAGAGAGAGAGAGAGAGAGAATAATACTGTGTGTGTGTGTGTGTGTGTGTGTGTGTGTGTGTGTGTGTGTGTGTGTACTCTCATTAGAGAATTTCTCCAAAAAATTAGATGACAAACAAATCTCTCTCTCTCTTGCATCACATACACTACATTTCTATTTCAAATTCCCTTTCTTAAGCTGCCGTCCAATATTTCTGAAACTCTTGATCATTTTGCAATTCTCGCGTTCTCTCCCTCTCTCTTCTTCCTTCCCTTCTTTCCTTCGAATATTTAAACCCTATATCTTTCCATGTCTTCCTGTCGTATTACGTTCCTCCCTGCTCCTATCCCTTCCTTCTATTCTCCCTCAGGTATTTATTTTGATGTTCTCTCTCTCCAACATGTAGCACGAAAGTATATGAGATTAACAGCCTATCTCCATGTGTGTGTGTGTGTGTGTGTGTGTGTTTGAGAGAGAGAGAGAGAGAGAGAGAGAGAGAGAGAGAGAGAGAGAGAGAGAGAGAGAGAGAGAGAGAGAGAGAGAGAGAGAGAGAGAGAGAGAGAGAGAGAGAGAGAGAGAGAGAGAACCTGACAAACGTACCCTAGACGTCAGGGGAACACTTCGTTGAAAGAGACTCCAGTGCGCTGAGGGGGATTAAGAGGGCATCGAGGGGGTTGGATCCGAACCATGCAGCGCAGTGTGTTTTATAAGCTGAAGTCAGGGCAGAGAGAGCGGGTGAAGGGGCGGAGAGAGGTGACGTCATATCCTTACTAAACCTTGCAACGCCCAAGCACATACGTTTAATTAATAAGGTTTTCGTGGGCTTTGTAGGCATTTCCATGGGTAGTTTAATGATCATGTAGGTAGTCTGACAAAGCTTCTGCACCATGAACGCAAAGAAACACTCATGGAGACTCGTTTAACCTCTTTTATGGACTTCAGAAATGGCTGATGCAAGAGAAGGAAATGTCTAAGAATACCAGCCATGGAGGGAAGGAGTCATGAAGCGCTGTGTGGGTTAGAAGCTTGAATTGGGGTTGAGAGAAGGGGAAAAGCAGGTGAGAGATGGAAGGAAGGAGTCATGCAGCGTTGTGTCTGTTATAAGCTTGAGTCGGGGTTGAGAGAAGGAGGAAAGGACAGCGAGAGAGATGAAGGAAAGGAGTCATCCAGCGCCGTGTGTGTTAAAAGCTTGAGTCGGGGTTGAGAGAAGGAGGAAAGGACAGCGAGAGAGATGAAGGAAAGGAGTCATCCAGCGCCGTGTGTGTTATAAGCTTGAATTGGGGTTGAGAGAGAGAGAGATGGGGTAGGGTGGAGGGACAGCGAGAGAGAGATGAGCAAAAATCACCCGTCACTTACCTCGGCTAACTTGGCGTCACACCGCTCGCTTCACGGCCCAGAGACGCCCAAGTACCGCCGTCCAGAGGCACTCAACTAGTCTGGATTTTTCTTCTTCTTCTTCTATGACTGAAACGAGAAAGAGAAAACGTGAAGGACTGTGACTGTGTGGGCGTGTGCGTGTGTGTGTGTGTGTGTCTGTGTGTGTTGTTTCTCTCTTTTTATGTGTGTGTGTGGGCGGGGGGGAAGAGGCTGGGGGAAAGGATGAAGGGGAAAGGACTGGGGACGAAAGAGGAAGAGGGAAGGCAGGAACAGAGGAGGGAATAACACGGAGAAGGAGGAAAAAGGAAATGGAAAAGAAAAAAAGAAAAGGAAGTGGGGAAAAAGGGAGAGAGGGTTCAGGGATAGATTAAGTGAAGGGAGAGAAAATAAATGGAGGAAATGAAGGAATAATAATTAGGAGGAAAGTAAACATTTTCCTTTATTTTTCTCTTCTTCCTTCATTGCTTTCCCCCTCCTCCTCCTTCTCCTTCTCCTCCTCACCTCAAAATTATCACTTCCTAAAACTAATGCCGCCAAGGAGTGGTTCTGGTCATTTCCTGAAGCTAATAGAACCGTAAGCTTTAACACAACCTCTTCCTCTTCCTCCTCCTCCTTTTCTCCTTTTATTCCGTCCTTCCTTTCCCTCCTTTACTCTTCTTTTTTTTTCTTTTCTCCATTTCATATGCTCTAGTTTTTTTGTTTGTTTTCTCTTCACCTTTGCAAAAACCTTCCTTCTTCTCCTCTTCCTCCTTATTCTCCTCTTCCTCCTTATTCTCCTCCTTCTCTTCCTTTCCTCTTCATTTATTTCTTCCTCCGTTACTGCATCTTCTCTCTTGTTTTCTCTTCCTCTTCTTCCTCTTTCCTCCAACATCATCTTCTTCCTTCTTTCATTTCCTCTTCACTTCCTTACTTCTTTTCTCTCCTCCTCTTTTCCTCTTTACAACACATTTTCTCTTTTCCCTGTCCTCCTTCCTCTCTCTCCTCCTCCTCCTCCTCCTCCTCCTCCTATTCCTCTTCTTACCCCAAACCTTCTCTAGAGCCTTGCTAATGACGCTCTAAAGAGGAATTTGTACGAGGATCAAGTGTGTGTGTGTGTGTGTGTGTGTGTGTGTGTGTGTGTGTGTGTGTGTTTCTGATTCTCTCTCTCTCTCTCTCTCTCTCTCTCTCTCCACCTTTCCCTTCCCTTCTCCACCTTCTTCTTCCTCCCTTTCCTTTCCTTATCCACACATATCATCCCTTCTCTTCCTCTTTCTCTTCTCATCCCTTCCATTTCCTTCCTCTTGCTATAGCTGTTCTCTCTTACCGGCCTTACCACATGAAGCAAAAAAAGAAAAAAAAGTAAGAAAAAAATATATGAAGAGGTAATGCAAATTTTTTTAAAGCGAGGGAACGTTTAGCGCTAAGTACAATTTGCATAAACTTGATTTTAATGCAGATGTAAATGGCCTTGTTAATATCATGCATCTTTGAAATCTTGTGCAAAATACATACTGGTAGCCATGAAATATGAATGGATAGGCTGTAAAATTCTTGGTGTGTGTGTGGGGGGGTGGGGGTGTCAGTGATGTCTATATATGACCAAACATTATACCTCGTCTCTTCGTTGCCTCCTGGTCTTAGAATTCCACGACGCAATATTGTGGCTGAACATTTCAAACACTACGTCAAGGAGATTGGAGAATGAATGAAAAGCTTTTCAAGACATCAACATATTATATTTTTCACTCAGACGGAGGGAAGATGATATTACGGATGGCCTGACAGACAGCAACAGACTTGGTGATAAGGAGGAGGAGGAGGAGGAGGGTGCACAGCGCTAGGAACGTGTAGGAAATTCGTGGCTGAGAACACTTTAAAAGGAGAAAGAAAATATAGAGTTGGTGAATGTGACTCAAAATTTCAAATCATACAACCGCTTTTTCTCCTCCTTTTCCTCCTCCATGTCGTCTCCCTAGAATTAGACTTTTGGGGGGGTTGAGGCTTGGGTTTGAAGACTGGATCATCTTCCTAATGTCAATCAAAGGCTCTTATGTAGATTCGATCCGCTTCTCTTTGACTATAAACACACAGTCACAGTCCTATACGTATATATGCATGTCGACAAAGTGAAATCCTCCCTATCTTTCTCTCTTCCTGGCACACAAGTGGATCCAAGAATTTTATCACGTGGCTCAAAAACCATCAGGACAGGACAGGGCAGGACAGAAGACCGTCACCACTAATGGATGTCAGCTTCCATACGAAACAAAGCCTTCTGACAAAATATAAGCCCTTCGTACCTTGTTCTTTCCTCTCTCCCGCGGTCCGTTTTCACTCAGACAGCAAAAAGTATGGTAGAGAGCATGGGAGTTGCTCTGTTAACTCTTTTCTGTGGTTTGTTTTCAGCGAGACGCAAATTCTAACAAGTTATATCTATCTATCTATCTATCTATCTATCTATCTATCTATACACACATTGCCTACGTTTGCCTATATGTACTCTCGCTACTCGTCCTTGGTCTCAGGCGGCTTGCGTTCTAGAATTGTGGCGAGAGATGTGTCTGCCAGCGACGTATAGTGTAAGGTGGAGTAGATGGGTAGGCAAGTGGGTGGCTGGGTGGACGGATGGATGGGTGAATGGATCTGGAATGGAAAGAAGAACAGAGGGTAGGAAAGGAGAAAGCCGGAGGATGAAGAGACTTGAGTTTGAAATGACTGGAGGGAAGGAGAGATAGAGAGAAAGTGGATTGATAAGATGGAAAAGAGAAGAGAGAGAAAAGAAACTCATAATCAGTGCACTAGAGCAATAATACATAGAGGAGAAAAAGGGAAAGAGAAATCAGGAAAAAAAATAGAAAAAATCAAGCTGGGAAGAGTAGAAACAGAGAAGAAAAAACAATAATACATAGAGTAGAGAAGAAAAAGGGAAGAGAAACAAGGGAAAAAAGTAGAAAAAAATCAAGCTGGGAAAAGTAGAAACAGAGCAGAAAAAACAATAATACATAGAAAAGAAGAAAAAAAGGAAAAATAAAAAAACAGGAAAACATGGTAGGAAAAAAAATCAAGCTGGGAAGAGTAGAAACAGAGAAGAAAAAACAATAACACATAGAAAAGAAGAAAAAAAGGAAAAAGAAAAATAAACAGGAAAAAATGGTAGGAAAAAAATCAAGCTAGTAAGAGGAGAAACGAAGGAGAAGAATCAACGAATACAACCTCTTTCTTCAGTCGTTCCTTTCCTTGTCATTCTCGTCCTCATTTTGCTGCTCTTCGAGGCTGCCTAGCGAAGGAACGGCAGCTTGTTTGCATCGCTGCGGAGACGGCAACGAAGCGAGCGAGGCAGGCAGGGACGGGCAGGCAATGCAGCGTGACGGCCTGAACCGGGCTTGCTTGCGTTCTAAAATTGTGGCGAGAGATGAGTCTGCCAGCGACGTAAAGGTGAAGTAGATGGGTAGTAGATGGGTAGAGTGGTTGGGTGGATGAATGGATGGGTGAATGGATGAGGGTATGAATGGAAAGGAGAATATTTTTAACGTAACAATCTCCCATCACGACGGCGGTAGGCAAATGGCTGGTTGGGTGGATGGATGGATGAGTGAATGGATGAGGGTATGAATGGAAAGAATATTTTTAACGCATCAGGCTCCCATCACGACTATTTTCCAAGGCCACAGAGAAAACTAACCGGGTTTTCGTGGGTGGTTTTCCAGTTCAAGGTGCAGAAGGCGGGTAAAACCATCACTGGGACCACAAAACAGTCCATGAAATCCCCAGCCACTTCTACGAGAGGCTTTTCAAACAGGGGAGCTGAGGCGCCGAGACGTTTATAGATACGGGTGTTTGAAAGTCCTGCAACTACCGCCATTTTTTCAGCGAGTTGTGGGTACGTTGTGGTGGTGGGTTCAGCTGCGACAAAAAGTAGAAAAAATGAAGATAAGAGGAACGCCGCGTGTGTGTATAACAACTTAGTATACACAGAGGGAAAGCGTGCAAATATTGGTACGGTGCTGCGCCAACTTAAGACTAACGAGCAGAATACTTTTATATAGTTGTGAGGATGTTGTGCTGGAAGGTTTGCCTTCTGGGAAATGGGAATGAAAGACGCTGTGTGTATATACGAGAGAGCGTCTACAAGCAGACACACCACAACGCACAAACTTGGGATACACTGGCACGAGTTGCTGGAAAGACACTGTGTTGGGTTCAGCCTCCAAGAAGGGTAGAAAAGAGGCGTCGTGTGTATAATCTTATGAGCTTGGAACAAACTAAAGAGAGAGCGTATATGGGGTAAGTATGAACCGCGATGCACTGAGACGAGGCTGACTTTCCAGGAGTTGAAGGGAAGATACTGTGTTGGGTTAAGCCTCGAAGGAGGGCAGAAAAAGAGGCGTTGTGTGTATATAAACTTGGAACAGACTAACGAGAGAGTGTAAAAGAGGTGAGTAGGAACCGCGGTGCACAGAGACGAGTCCAGGAGTTGATGGGGAGACACTATGTTGGGTTCAGACTCCAATAAGGGTAGAATAAGACGCGTCATGTGTATATGAACTTGGAACAGACTAAAGATGGATGTGAGGGACAGGGCCCATGCGTAGTTAGGTGGAGGGGACGCCAGATCAAGTCCCTCGTTAGGCCCGGTATCCCTCAGCTTCCCTGGGTGCGTGGCGAGATAAACACTAGAGTGGCTTTTACATTTAATTGCCTCCTCAACACCCACACACACGGGAGAAGTATGGTGTTCCCGGGGTAGCGTCGCCCAGCGTCAACAGAGTCCCGGTTGGAGAGAGCCAGGGGCCACTGGCAGGGTGGTGACGCGGCGGCGAGACGGTGTCGGGACGTCGGAGTTGGAAGGGCCCTGGGGCCACAAGTAGGGTGGAGATAAGGCAGCGATATGAAGCCACAACGTCCGATGAGGAGGAGAGCAATAACGGGGGCAGCAGACTGGCAGGGCTCGTGTCAGCCACAACCCCGCTCGGCGGTGAGCAGAATGGGAGACCGGTAAAGGTGTTAGCTCGGCTGTCAGCTAGCCAGCCATTCACTCCGTCACTTGTTAGTTTCAGCTTAGAGCGTCGCCAGGGCAACATGAAAACAGGTTCTCGACGCTGTGTCAATTTCCGGATCTTGCACTTAACAATGCTTCAGACATAAAGAGACAGAAAGGTGAAGAGCACTGAAGGGAACTTGCTCTTAATAATGCGGAGAAGGGAAAGATACAGATAGATGAATAGACAGATAGATGGAGAGATAGATATAAAGAAATTAAGAAATCTTTTGAAATCTTAGGAGCAACGAAAAAAAAAAAGGAAGGAAAAATGTAAATGCTAAGAGAGAGAGAGAGAGAGAGAGAGAGAGAGAGAGAGAGAGAGAGAGAGAGAGAGAGAGAGAGAGTGAGAGAGAGAGAGAGAGAGAGAGAGAGAGAGAGAGAGAGAGAGAGAGAGAGAGAGAGAGAGAGAGAGAGAGAGAGAGAGAGAGACTAGGACAAAAACAGACTAAAATATCAACATCAAAGAACATTCTCTCTTCTTCTTCTCTCTCTCTAATATCATCCTTTGAAAGAAGATCCTCCTTCCCTCCCTCCCTAATCCTTTCTCTTCCTTCCTGATCCTCCTATCCTTAAGGCCTTCTCTCCTCGAACTTTCCTCCATCTTGTCAATCCACTTTCTCTCCATCTCTGCTTCCCTCCCTCTATCTTTTCTTACAAGCCTCTCCATCCACTCTAATTCCTCCTCCTTACCTACCCTTTGTTCTTCCTCCTCCTCTTTCCCTTTGTCTCTCCTTCTCTAAATCTTTCTCTTTCGTTTCCTTCCCTCATTCCTACTTCTCTCCATCTATAATTTTCTCTCGTATGCCATTCCTTACCTCCCTTCCATTTTACCGTAGCTAACTTAATCTCTCCTCCTGGCCTAACCTTTCCCTTTTATCTCTCTATCTCCCTCCTCGTAACCTAATCTTTCCTTCTAGTCTCACCTCTTCTCCCTCTCGGCTCTGTCTTCCTTGCTCTCTTTCTCTCTTTCTGTGGTGGCGTGGATAAATCGAATGAATGCTTGAGAGTAATGAAGATGAATCTGCTGATGTCTACCTGAGAAAAGAGAGAGAAAACGTATAGCCAGGTGGAAAAGGGCAGGGAGGGAGAAAGGTGTGAAGGCAAGGAAGAGGAGAAGAAGGATGGAAGAAAAGGAAGGATAGAGGATGTAAAGAGGAAGAAAAGGGAACGTAGGAGAAGAAAAGGGATAACCAGAGGAAAATAAGGGACGAGAAAGGTAAGATTAGGAGAAGGGGAGGGAGGGAGGGAGGGAGTAAAAAGTGAAGGCAAGGAGGAGGAGGAGAAGGATGGAAGAAAAAGAAGGATAGAGGATGTAGAGGGGAAGAAAAGGGAACATAGGAGGAGGAAAGGGAAAAACAGAGAAAAATAAGGGACAAGAAAGGTAGATAAGAAGGGGAAGAAAGGAGTAAAGTACGGAGACAATAAGGATGGAAGAAAAGGAAGGAAAGAGGATGTAGAGGGGAAGAAAAAGGAACATAGATGGGGGATGGAGAAAAAAGAGGAAAATATAGAGGAAAGAAAGATAGTGAAAAGGAGAAGGGGAGGGAAGGAGTGAAGTGTGGAGGGAAGGATAGGAAGGGAAGGATTGAGGGGAAGACAAAGGAATATAGAAGGGGGAAAGAGGGAAACCAGAAGATAATAAGGGGAAAAGAAAGGAAAAACAAGGAGAAACGAAGGAGAGAGAGAGAGAGAGAGAGAGAGAGAGAGAGAGAGAGAGAGAGAGAGAGAGAGAGAGAGAGAGAGAGAGAGAGAGAGAGAGAGAGAGAGAGAGAGAGAGAGAGAGAGAGAGAGAGAGAGAGAGAGAGAGAGAGAGAGAGAGAGAGAGAGAGAGAGAGATGGATGGAGGTCGGTACGAAATGTCAGAATGGAAACGAAGAGGGGAGAGAGAGAGAGAGAGAAAGAGAAAGAGAGAGAGAAGGGTTATAAAAAGCGTGAGAGAGGGAAGCAAATGAAGTGAGAATGAGGTAAGGGCGATGAGACACAGATAGATAGACAGTTACATAGACAGATAGATAGACAGAAACAGAGATTATCCACTTTCCTCCTCCTTCCCCTGATCAAATAACTCTCTTTCTTCTTTAATATAACACGACTTTATTACACACTCTCGCCTCACGCACTCCAGCCTTTAATGAAAACCTTAATGCCAAGAGAAGGGGGGAGGGGGGGGCAGGGGGAGAGGGGCGGGCAATAGGAATATAAATCTCGACCCTCTGGAGATCGAGCGGGTAGTATAGTATCCACTCCTTTATATACTTGTTCCAATCGTTGTTGAATCCCTTTTGTGTTTCTGAGGGGGATTAAGAGTAAGCCAGTTGATTAGTTAGTTAGTTAGTTAGTTAGTTAGTTAGTTAATTAGATAGTGAGTTAGTTAGTTAGTTAGTTAGTTAGTTAGTTAGTTAGTGAGTGAGTGAGTTAGTTAGTTAGTTAGTTAGTTAGTTCGACGTGAAAATGGAAAAAGAAAAGAAAGGAGACGGGGTTGATATTAGTAATGCGATGAGATAAGCAAAGGAAAGGAATGAAAAGGAAAGAAACAAGAAGTATAGAAGGAGTATGAAAGTAAGGAAACAAGGAATAGAAGGAGTGAAGGAATTAAAAGAAAGAGGAGGAATATTGAATTCGTAATGGGATGTGAAAAGAAAGGAATGGAGAAGATAAATCGAGGTGAAGAATGAAGGATGAAATAGAGAAACAAGGAATAAAAGATAGAGAATTCGTAGTGATAGATGAATGAAAGAAAGGGAAGAGAAAGAGAAAGGAATGAAAGGAAGGAATAGATGAGATAAACAGGTAGAGATGAAGAATGAAGGATGAAATAGAGAAACAAGGAATAAAAGATAGAGAATTCGTAGTGATAGATGAATGAAAGAAAGGAAAGAGAAAGAGAAAGGAATGAAAGGAAGGAATAGATGAGATAAATAGGTAGAGATGAAGAATGAAGGATGAAATAGAGAAACAAGGAATAAAAAGATAAAGAGAAAGAGATAGAGATGAGGCTGAACTTCGTAGTGACAGATGTGAAAAGAAAGAAAAGGAATGAAGGACAAAGGAGAGAGAGAGAGAGAGAGAGAGAGAGAGAGAGAGAGAGAGAGAGAGAGAGAGAGAGAGAGAGAGAGAGAGAGAGAGAGAGAGAGAGAGAGAGAGAGAGAGAGAGAGAGAGAGAGAGAGAGAGAGAGAGAGAGAGAGAGAGAGAGAGAGAGAGAGAGAGAGAGAGAGAGAGAATTTATTTCCCTGATGCTCGCAAGCTTTCCACACGCTTATTCATTCCACTTTCGTAGTCTCCTCGTTTTTTTTTTTTTCTTATTCCAGCCAGCATTTCTAAAAGTAGCCAATTTTTCCACCGTCTCTCTCTCTCTCTCTCAACTGCATCTAATACCGATTCAGATCAGACGAAAAATGGAAAATGCAGAGAGAATATTGTTTCCAGTAATACATACACTGGGAGCGCAATTCTGCAGTGTGTGTGTGTGTGTGTGTGTGTGTGTGTGTGTGTGTGAAGAAATAACAGTATGCATAATTCACACATGTCCTGATGCGATCTATTTATTTTCAACGAAGCACAATGTCTATAATTTTATAAAGGAATGTCTATATAACTAGTCGTGAGTGGCTTATAAGACAATAATAGTGAATGTGTGTGTGTGTGTGTGTGTGTGTGTGTGTGTGTGTGTGTGTATCGCTGCCAAAGAAATACTTATGTACTTATTACTACCACTACTACTATTTCCACTACTTCGATTACTACAACAACAACAACTACTACTACTGTTACTACTACAACTACTACTACTTCAACCACCACCACCACCACTACTACTACTACTACTACTGCTACTACTACTACTACCACCATCAGCATAACGCACGGATACTAGATCATTTACAACTGTCAAATAAATCCTGCTTATTTGACGTACATAAATTCAAGACCAACGGCGTGGAAGGAAAAAAAACAAGCAAAAGAAAAAAAAAACCTGTAGCCGACGAGTAAGCGTGAAAAAGTGAAGATCAACACACACACACATTTAATTTACCCCTCCGAGGACACAGTGGCCATAAGCAATATTTCAAAGGGTGACAAGGGGGAATGGGGGGGGGGGTGAGGGTGAGGGGAGGTTGAAAGGCGAGGGGCAGGGACGGGGGGGGGACGACGCTCTCTTACATCCGTAGTACTTTTTCCTCTTCATTTTTCTTCCTTCCTTTTTCTATTTTCTCCTCTGCGTGACTTGCTTACTAAGGAATGGAAGGGAAGGAAGGGAAGGGAAGCAACAAGGAAAGGAGAGGAAAAGAGAAGCGGAAGGAATGGAAGGGAAGGGATGGAAGGGAAGGGAAGCAACAAGGAAAGGAGAGGAAAAGAGAAGCGGAAGGAATGGAAGGGAAGGGAAGCAGCAAGGAAAGGAGAGGAAAAGAGAAGCGGAAGGAATGGAAGGGAAGGGAAGCAGCAAGGAAAGGAGAGGAAAAGAGAAGCGGAAGGAATGGAAGGGAAGGGAGGGAAGGGAAGGGAAGCAACAAGGAAAGGAGAGGAAAAGAGAAGCGGAAGGAATGGAAGGGAAGGGAGGGAAGGGAAGGGAAGCAACAAGGAAAGGAGAGGAAAAGAGAAGCGGAAGGAATGGAAGGGAAGGGAGGGAAGGGAAGGGAAGCAGCAAGGAAAGGAGAGGAAAAGAGAAGCGGAAGGAAGGGAAGTGAAGGAGCAAGGGCTGGGAAGAAAGAAGGAAAGGAGAGGAAAATAAATGGACAAAAGGAAGAGAAAGGAAGGGGAAAGACGGGAAAAGGAAGAGGAATGAAGGAAAGGGTAAAAAAGGGAAGGGAAGGAGAAGGAAGTGAAAAGAAAGGAGGGGAGGGCAAAGAAAGGCAAGGGAAAGCAGGGAAAAAGAAGAGGAAAGAATGGGTAAGGAAGGAAAGAAAGGGAAGTGAAACGAAGCAAAATGAAGGAAGGGAAAGGAAGGTAATGGAAGCAACAAGGACCGGGAAGGAACGAAGGAAGGAAGAAAGTAAAAAAGGAGAAAAACGTTATTCTTTTTATCTATTTTTTTTCTTCTTACTCTGCTGGAAGTGTTGCGGGCACCAATACATTACACTCCCGGTCTGTCTCTTTCCTCATGAGAATATATTTTTCATCGCTGGTACAGAGACGCCGAGGCGGAGAACAAGGCTTTAGGAGCTTCTTTGGGACAACTTTACAAAGGGTTGACAAGGGCCGCCATCACCTTCTGCCTTTTGTTATGTAAATTAAAACGTTCTGTTTGTATAGTGTGAGAGAGAGAGAGAGAGAGAGAGAGAGAGAGAGAGAGAGAGAGAGAGAGAGAGAGAGAGAGAGAGAGAGAGAGAGAGAGAGAGAGAGAGAGAGAGAGAGAGAGAGAGAGAGAGAGAGAGAGAGAGGAAAATAAATGGACAAAAGGAGGAGAAAGGGAGGGGAAGGACGGGAAAAGGAAGAGGAATGAAGGAAAGGGTAAGAAAAGGAAGGGAAGGAGAAAAAAATTGAAAAGAAAGGAGGGGAAGGGGAAAGAATGGAAGGGGAAAGCAGGGAAAAAGAAACTCGCAGTGAACAGGTTAGGTACGGGTGGCTAGGGGAAGGTGACTCGGTAATAGGCTAGTCGTCCTCTACCTTTGATAATCCCACGGATCCTATTGTGTCATGTGGGAAGGGGAGGCAGGGAAAATGGGTGGTGGAAGAGGAAGGAGAGAAGGAAGAGCAACGAGAAAGAGGTGGATGGAGGGAGGAAGAGAGAAAGGCAAGGAAGGAGAGAAGAAAAAATAAAGGCAAGGAGGGAGAAGAGAGAAGATAAAGTTTATAAGCAGGGGAAGGAGGGAAGAAGAGGAAAAGAAAGAAAATATCGCCTACACACACACACACACACAGGCACACACCCCGCAGCGTCGCCCATGTGTGTGTGTGTGTGTGTGTGTCGCCTCTTGGGTAAACGTTCGAGTCTAGCCAGTGAATTCCGCAAAGCCTGTACCGCGCGCTGAATTAATCACCGGGAAATCGGGATAGGGCGGCAGCAGTCTCTCCGGAGCTTGGCGTTCGCGATCACCTCTGCGGGTATGGTAATGTGAGTGTCTCCGCTGATCTGGCGTGCTGATACCGAGGAGGAGGCGCTCAGGGAGGGAATCAGTAAGGGCGAGGAGGGAAGGAAGGAAGGAAGGTAGGAAGAAGGGAAGACGAAGGGGTGGAACGAACACAAGATAATCCAAGGCTATGTATACTCTTCCTTCATACCATTGTCATTTTTTTCTTGTGTGTGTGTGTGTGTGTGTGTGTGTGTGTGTGTGTGTAGCGAGGTTGAAAGGGATGGCAAGGTACAGGAAAGTGGAAGCCTATATGGAAGGAAAGATGGAGGATGGGTTAAGGAAAGATGGGGAGGAGGAGGAGGAGGAGGCAGGAGATACGAGGAGGGAGGAAACATACAGGAAGGAGGCAGAAAAGAAGGAGGAGGAGGAGGGTGAGAGAAGAGTGGAGAAAGTGACGTTCTTCTGAGTCATGGGATTGAAGCCTCTTTGGTGAGATGATGTGTGTGTGTGTGTGTGTGTGTGTGTGTGTGTGTGTGTGTGTGTGTGTGTGTGTGTGTGTGTGTGTGTGCGCATAAGGATGAGAGGCAAAATACATGAAGGTTAAAACAGGTCTTCTTTCATGCAAACTGTTATATAGGTACACATACATCGTGGATTCATGGGCTTCCTCACTAGCTATGAACGTCGTGCGGGTGTGATGGAGAGGGCGAGGAGAGGCGTGGTGGTAGCAGTAGCAGGAGCTTAGAGTTTGCGTTGGAAGTCTTCGTCGTGCGAGACAAGCGTCGTGGTAAAGTTATAAGTTGTTTTCGTGCATGTTTAGACTAAAATACAGGTCGCACTTTCCTTCTTCCTTCCTCTCTTCCCTTCCCTTCTTTTCTTATTTTTTCCACCTTTCTTCATTCTCACATTTTTCTTCCTTCCCTCCATCTTTCCTTCCTCACTCCGTTCTTCCCTTTCATTCTCCATTCTTAATGTAATTTTTCTTCCTTTCATATTTATAAGTAGATAGACAAATATGTAGTGTAATTCACCCACGGCATGATCTCTGGGTACTGCTGGGACCTTCACACATCACACACCCTAACACACTTGCTCAAGGGGGGACAGTAACCATTCCTTGTCAGCGGAAAAATCTCGGTCTGACAGGGCAGGGCTCTAATCCACTGAGCTATTGGAGCGGTGTGTGTGTGTGTGTGTGTGTGTGTGTGTGTGTGTGTGTGTGTGTGTGTGTGTGTGTGTGTGTGTGTGTGTGTGTGTGTGTGTGTGTGTGTGTGTGTGTGTGTGTGTGTGTGTGTGTGTGTGTGTGTGTGTGTGTGTGTGTGTGTTTCAAATCAATATCATCAGTCCGCCATGAGTCTATAGCCTGCTTTTAATTTTAATTTGGGAGTAACAAAATTAATAGATAATTAACGCAACGGTGTCACATGGGATTAATTGCTTTAATGTTTATTGAAATGCATCCGATTTACACACACACACACACACACACACACACACACACACACACACACACACACACACACCAATTATCTCAGTACTCCACATAACCCTTCCCTCACATGCTGATGTCTATTTGTTCCCGAATATAGACAGAAATAGATAAACACATATACACATAGATATACATACATTCCCACAAACATACATACATAAATACATATATGGACAATTATTTTTATCATTATTATTTATTATTATTATTATCGCTACTATTATCATCATTGTTAGTATCATCAAAGACAAAAGGCAACAGCCGGAGGAGTACAAATCAGGGGTGTGAAGTCGGAGTTAAAAATTTCCGACTCCGACTCCGACTCCGACTCCGACTCCGACTCCGACTCCGACTCCTGGTACAAATATTGCACGCTAAAAAATGTGTAACCTCGACACAGCTAAGACAAAGAGAATTAAGTATAAAAGGAATAGAGTAGGTAATTCTAAGGTCTGTTTAGCTTATATGATAAAGCGTTAAAAAAGGCGTAAGAAGTAACAGTCATTAACTTGGATCTACATTAAAGAGGAAAACATATTGAGGGGACAGATCACGACAGGCGGACAGCTCACGACAGAGAGGAGCGAGGCACGGGTCAGTGATGGGTCGGTTAATCAGCGACGCTTAGCCAAACGGCCCCATCACTCAATCGAACGGCCAGTGTTCTTAATTTACTTCCAATTTTACACATGATTCATACATACGTGGACTGTTGCTAATAATAATGACGATAACAATATAAATAACAATAATAATACCGGTTACCTGCCCTGCCCTAGTTGCTACAGGGAAATACAAAGTGCTGATTCTCAAAATACATTCGATTTTACTTGTTTTTTACACTTACTAAATCAGCTTCCTCTAGGCTGGGCGTTCTGTACCGTCTCCGCCAGTTCTTCTCCCCCGCACAGTTGCTACCCATTTACAGGGGCCTTGTCCGCCCTCGTATGGAGTATGCATCTCACGTGTGGGGGGGCTCCACTCACACAGCTCTCCTGGACAGAGTGGAGTCTAAGGCTCTTCGTCTCATTAATTCCCCTCCTCATACTGATAGTCTTCTACCTCTTAAATTCCGCCACCAAGTTGCCTCTCTTTCTATCTTCTATCGATATTTTCATGCTGACTGCTCTTCTGAACTTGCTAACTGCATGCCTCCCCTCCTCCCCCGGCCCCGCTGTACGCGACTTTCTACTCATGCTCATCCCTATACTGTCCAAACCCCTTATGCAAGAGTTAACCAGCATTTTCATTCTTTCATCCTTTACACTGGTAAACTCTGGAACAGCCTTCCTTCGTCTATATTTCCTCCTGCCTTTGACTTGAATTCTTTCAAGAGGAGTGTATCAAGACACCTCTCCTCCCGAAATTGACCTCTCTTTTGGCCGCTCATTACTTTTGTCTTTGTGGGAACAGCGATTAGCAGGCTTTTTTTTTACACATTTTTTTGTTGCCCTTGAGATGTTTCTTTAGCTGTAAAAAAATACTAAGTTTATTGATAATGATGATAATAGAAATAATAATAATAATGATAATACCGGTTACATGCCCTACCCTAGTAGCTACAGGGATAAATAAATAAACAGATATAAAGAGATCAAATATAAACATCCACATTCTTAAACGTATCGGGCTCCCCCTACGACTATTCCTCAAGGCCACCGAGATAATTACCGGGTTTTCTTGCTTGTTTTCCCGTTCATGGTGCAGAAGAAGGCTTTCCAAACAGGCGATTTTTTTTTTTTTTTTTTTTTTTTTTACAGCAAAGGAGACAGCTCAAGGGCACAAAAAAGTAAACATTAATAAAAAAAAGCCCGCTACTCGCTGCTCCTAAAAAGAATCCAAAGAGGTGGCCGAAAGATAGGTCAGTTTCGGGAGGAGAGGTGTCCTGATACCCTCCTCTTGAAAGAGTTCAAGTCGTAGGCAGGAGGAAATACAGATGAAGGAAGATTGTTCCAGAGTTTACCAGCGTGAGGGATGAAAGAGTGAAGATGCTGGTTAACTCTTGCATAAGGGGTTTGGACAGTATAGGGATGAGCATGAGTAGAAAGTCGAGTGCAGCGGGGCGGGGAGGCATGCAGTTAGCAAGTTCAGAAGAGCAGTCAGCATGGAAATATCGATAGAAGATAGAAAGAGAGGCAGCATTGCGGCGGAATTTAAGAGGTAGAAGACTATCAGTATGAGGAGGAGAGCTGATGAGAAGAAGAGCCTTTGTCTCCACTCTGTCCAGAAGAGCTGTGTGAGGGAGCCCCCACACATGAGATGCATACTCCATACGAGGGCGGACAAGGCCCCTGTATATGGACAGCAACTGTGCAGGGGAGAAGAACTGGCGGAGACGGTACAGAACGCCCAGCCTCGAGGAAGCTGATTTAGTAAGAGATGAGATATGAAGTTTCCAGTTGAGATTTTGAGTTAAGGATAGACCGAGGATGTTTAGTGTTGAGGAAGGTGATAGCTGGGTGTTGTCAAAGAATAGGGTTTGGAAGATTGTGTCGAGTGGATAGGTGGAGAAACTGTGTTTTTGAGGCGTTGAAGGACACCAGGTTCTTCTTGCCACAATCGGAAATAATAGTAAGGTCTGAGGCTGTTCTGCAGCCTCCAGCCTTGAGTCGTTAAGTTCCTGAAGGTGGGTCTTCTAAAAGAAGTTGAATAATGCAGAGTGGAATCATCGGCGTAGGAATGGATAGGACAGTTCGTTTTGGAAAGAAGATCATCAATGAACAACAGAAAAAGAGTGGGAGATAGGACAGAACCCTGTGGGACACCACTGTTAATAGATTTAGGGGAAGAACAGTGACCGTCTACCACGGCAGAAATAGAACGGTCAGAAAGGAAACTGGAGATAAAGGTACAGAGAGAAGGATAGAAACCGTAGGAGGGTAGTTTGGAAAGCAAAGATTTGTGCCAGACCCTATCAAAACATTTTGATATATCCAGCGCAATAGCAAACGTTTCACCGAAACGGCTAAGAGAGGATGACCAAGAGTCAATTAATTAATAAGGCTAGGAGATCACCAGTAGAACGCCCCTTGCGGAACCCATACTGGCGATCAGATAGAAGGTCAGAAGTGGAAAGGTGTTTTGAATCTTCCGGTCAAGGATTGATTCAAAAGCTTTAGATAGACAAGAAAGTAAAGCAATAGGACGGTAGTTTGAGGGATTGGAGCGGTCACCCTTCTTAGGTACAGGCTGTATGAAGGCATACTTCCAGCAAGAAGGAAAGGTAGATGTTGACAGGCAGAGGCGAAAGAGTTTGACCAGGCAGGGTGACAGCACGGAGGCACAGTTTTTAAGGACAATAGGAGGCACTCCATCAGGTCCATAAGCCTTCTGAGGATTGAGGCCAGAGAAGGCATAGAAAACATCATTTTGAAGAATCTTTATAACAGGCATAAAGGAGTCAGAGGGGGATGAGTAGGAGGAATATGCCCAGAATCGTCCAGAGTGGAGTTTTTAGAAAAAGTTTGAGAGAAGAGTTCAGCCTTAGAGATAGATGAGACGGCAGTGTTGCCGTCAGGACTGAGGAGTGGAGGGAAAGATGAAGAAGTGAAGTTGGAGATGTTTTTGGCTAGATGCCAGAAGTCACGGGAAGTGTTAGAGAAAGCAAGGTTTTGACATTTTCTATTAATGAAAGAATTTTTGGTTAGTCGGAGAATAGATTTGGCACGATTTCGGGCAGAAATGTAAAGTTCATAATTAGCATTAGTTTGAAGGCTCTGGTATCTTTTGTGAGCTACCTCTCTATCACTGACAGCACGAGAACAAACGTGATTAAACCAAGGCTTTTTAGCGTGAGGAGTAGAGAAAGAACGAGGAATGTATGCCTCCATTCCAGAGACAATCACCTCTGTGATGCGCTGAGCACACACAGAGGGGTCTCTATCCTGGAAGCAATAATCATTCCACGGGAATGGAAAAGTACATCCTCAGGTCGTCCCACCGAGCTGAAGCAAAATGCCAGAAGCATCGCCTCTTCGGTGGGTCCAGAGGGTGTACAGGAGCGATAGGACAGGATGCAGAAATAAGATTGTGACCGGAGGAGCCCAACGGAGAGAACAGTTTGACAGAATAAGCAGAAGGGTTTGAGGTAAGGAAGATGTCTAGAATGTTGGGCCGATCTCCAAGACGGTCAGGAATACGTGTAGGGTGCTGGACCAACTGCTCTAGGTCGTTGAGGATAGCAAAGTTGTAGGCTTGTTCACCAGGATGGTCAGTGAAAGAGGATGAAAGCCAAAGCTGGTGAACATTGAAATCTCCTAGGATGGAGATTTCAGCGAAGGGAGAGTGGGTCAAGATGTGCTCCACTTTAGAATTCAAATAGTCAAAGAATTTTACATAGTTGGTAGAGTTAGGTGAGAGATAAACAGCACAGATGTATTTAGTAATAGAATGACAGTGAAGTCTTAACCAGATGGTGGAAAATTCAGAAGAGTCAAGGTCGTGGGCACGAGAGCAAGTGATGTCGTTGCGCACGTAGGCGCAACATCCAGCTTTGGATTGAAATTTAGGATAGAGATAGTAGGAGGGAACAGAGTAGAGATTGCTGTCAGTAGCCTCAGAAACCTGTGTTTCGGTAAGGAAGAGAAGGTGAGGTTTAGAGGAGGAGAGATGATGTTCCACATAATGAAAATTAGAGCGAAGACCGCGAATGTTGCAGAAATTGAGAAGAAAGAGGTTCGAGGAGTTATCAAGACACCTCTCGGGTCGGCACCCAGAAGGGGAGTCCTCCCTGGGGGGATTTGTGGTCCCCCCCCCAGGCGGGGATTCCGAGGCTTGGTGTATGTGCGCCATTTTGAAATTTTAATTTTGGGAAAAGGTGTATATGTTGTGAGAATGTAGTGTGGTGTGGATAAAGAGAGGATCTGTCTTTAGAGAGCATGCTAAACTACTCTCCTGTGTTGGTGAGACAATAGGGAAACGGTTAGTGAGGACAAGGGAAGGGTCTTTGGAGGGCTTCAGCTCCCTTCTCACCTCCCATATATACCTCACCGGGAGTGGCTTGCGCCCGTTCGGTAGGTGTCTTCCTACCTACTCCAGCCAGAATTGAGCCAGAATTGAGATGCCGGTGCGTTTAAAATTAAATAAAAAGGAATGACGAACAAACACAGTCAGATAACCAGATGTAAAGACAGACAAGGATACAGACAGACATTCAGACACATGGTATTACCGATATGTAGCTGTCACATGGCCATCAATCTCCACCACCACCACCACCGGGACCCAGCTGGACTCGCCCCACTGAACGCCAAAAGAAGCTGACCCAAGGCAATATTGTATCTATAGATGAAGGAAACGGGGAGACACGATGATGGCTTTGTATTAGAGACACGTAGTTTACGACGCACGGGAGGAGGAGGAGGAAGCGGAGGAAAGGAAAACTAAAAAAGGGGAAAAATATGAGAATGGAAATGTAAAGAAAACATTAGAACAAAGGAATATATGAGAGAGAGAGAGAGAGAGAGAGAGAGAGAGAGAGAGAGAGAGAGAGAGAGAGAGAGAGAGAGAGAGAGAGAGAGAGAGAGAGAGAGAGAGAGAGAGAGAGAGAGAGAGAGAGAGAGAGAGAGAGAGAGAGAGAGAGAGAGAGAGAGAGAGAGAGAGAGAGAGAGAGAGAGAGAGAGAGAGAGAGAGAGAGAGAGAGAGAGAGAGAGAGAGAGATGGATGGCCGAAGCAAGACGACCCGTGAAGAACTAGCGAGGGTAAGTAAATAAAGGGAGCAAGAAGCAGGGACATGATAAGGAAGAACAAGAAAAAGGGTAGAATAAAAATTGAGAAAGATTCCAACGTGAAACGAAGGAAAAAGATGAAAAAGGAAAAAAAAACAGGAGGAGGAGGAGAAGGCGGAGGAGGAGGAATCTGTGATGTCGACGTGAACCACTGAAGAAGGCAAAACAAAAAGAGAAAAGCAAAAAAACAACGGAGTGAGCCAATAGTGCCAGCAACATTTAAGTGGAAAGCGAAAGCAATGAAAGTGAAAAAGCAGTAAAAAGTCTGTATATAAAGTGAATGAGTAGACTTTTTTCTCGAGTTGTCAAATACAAACTGTTTGCCCGACGCAGCAGCACACAACCAGACAGACAGACACAGGCAGGCGGCGAGGCAATGTTGCGAAAGAGAACGTTAGAGAAGAAAAAAAAAAACTATATTCGTTTCGACTGAGGAAATGACAAGAAACAGCAGAATAAAATAAAACTGGGAGGAGATTTCATATGCTTCCTTCCTCTCGCTTCTTGGATATACTCTCAGAAATAACAAGCCGCTCCGAGACGGGAAGGGACGCGTAACTATCAACAATATGTTTTGTCGAAGAGATCGCCTTGAGATGATTTTACGAACGCTGATGTTTGAGAAATATTATTGAACTTGTAAGGAAACACTGTCGTACGCTACACTTGCTTATACCGTCTGTTACACCCAAGTTTTAAAGTCTCATAGTTGGAAAGCTGGCCGAATAGACGATTCCAGACCGATCAGATAACTTCGCTTTTTTTTTTTTACAACAAAGGAGACAGCTCAAGGGCACACACAAAAAAGGAAACAATAATAAAAAAAAGTCCGCTATTCGCTGCTCCTAAAAAGAATCCAAAGAGGTGGCCGGAAGAGGGTTCGAACTAAATGATAAAATAAACCTTCAAGAAAACTTATTCATTGCCTCTTTATCATTTACATCTTATATCTTCTTCACTTGTATTGTATCTCCGTTCTATGTGACACCTTTTGCATACACAACGTCCTTACATAATCTTCCGATCTCTCATTTCTGATATTTTTGACATCTACTATTACCCTTCCTCTATGCAACCTCTGCAGCCCCGACGTTCCTCTACAGACTCATCCTCTCATCATTTAATTGTATATTTTTTTCGCATATCTTCTGTCATCTTCCCTCTATGCATCCTCAGCAGCCACCCGACCGTCCCTCAACACATCATTCTCAAACGTTTGGACGGCTTAGTATATTTTTTTTTAATTTAGCGTTCGTAGAAGTTGTAGGGATTCACATATATAGGTGGATTCATATCTCTGGCGGTAGGTAGTTTAGCAAGATTTCTACTTCGTGAATGGGAAACAAAAACACTCAGAACCCGACGAATCTTCTCTGTGGCCTTGAATCATGATCGTAGCAGAGCAAGATTTCTACTTTGTCAGCAGGAAACAAAAACACTCAGAACCCGACGAATCTTCTCTGTGGCCTTGAATCATGATCGTAAGAAGAGCAAGATTTCTACTTCGTGAGCAGGAAACAAAAACACTCAGAACCCGACGAATCTTCTCTGTGGCCTTGAATCATGATCGTAAGAAGAGCAAGATTTCTACTTCGTGAACAGGAAACAAAAACACTCAGAACCCGACGAATCTTCTCTGTGGCCTTGAATCATGATCGTAGAAGAGCAAGATTTCTACTTCGTGAATGGGAAACAAAAACACTCAGAACCCGACGAATCTTATCTGTGGCCTTGAATCATGATCGTAAGAAGAGCAAGATGTCTACGTCGTAAACAGAAAACAAACAAACATGAGAACCTGACGAATCTTCTCTGTGGCCTTCAAACCACAGTGCAAGCATACCTAATTTTACACTGTGCTTCAAATACCATAACAAGAGCCCGAAGCGTCTCAGCATACAAGTCCTGGCAGGGTCCCCAGCGTTGAGCCCTTCACACCGCGGCCTCATAACCCCCAGCGCGTGGCATCCAACACCGGGTTTTCCTCATCCCCAGCGCGACGGGACACCTCAGAGCCGCTGCTAATTGTATGACATAACGTGTCGGGCAGCGTGCGTTAATATACAAGGCAGCGAAAGAGGAAACAAGGGACGGCGTTTAATTAAATTCTAGCAAGACAAATATGCATAATGGGTAAAGGAAATGCCATTAGTATCACGTGTAATGTGCTTGTGTACTTGTGTGTGTGTGTGTGTGTGTGTGTGTGTGTGTGTGTGTGTGTGTGTGTGTGTGTGTGTTTGCTTCTCTTGGTGATAATATTCTACGTGTATTCTCTCTCTCTCTCTCGGATGTGCGGTAATTTGATGCGAGGGATAACGTTATTTTTAATGGAAAGTTTAATTGTGTTCACAGCAACGAGTTGGAGGCAGCTACCGAGGATGGGCGCAGTTACTATAGGCTACGGGCAACGGGCTATTCGAGTTGACTAATCCTGACGGGGAAAGAGATGGGGGGAGGAGGAAGAGGATGGGGAGAGTATGGACAGAAGGGGAGGAGCAGGATAGGAGACGGGGAGAAGGAAGATAAGGGTAGCAATAATCGATGGGCAGTGACGGGCTTTGTTGTGTGAGATGGGAAGAAGGGGCGAGAAGGTGGAAAGTATGGTGAACGAAAGGATAGGGGCAGGACAGAAGGAAAGAAGGTATGGGTAGCAATGATGGACAGTGACTAGGTTAGGATGCGAGCGACGGGCAATCTTGTATGACCGAACAGCCCGGCGTTTAAGCAGAAAAGGGTGAATAAGATCAATGTGCAAAGGAAAGAAAGCAAGGATAAGTTAGACGGGTGGCAAGCAAGATAGGGCAGGATGAGGATGCGAAACAAGGAAGTCAACAGCAGAAAGGAGAGAAGGGAAAGAGCCAAAGTAAAAACAACGGAGAGATAGAAAACATATAAAGGGAAAGACAGGAAACGCCAGAAGAGAGTCAAGGAGGAAAGGTAGGAAGGGAGGGAAAAAGGAAAACGAGGAGACGAGAACAGAGCGGGAAGAGAACAATGGTTATAAAAGTGCTATAATTTATGACAGAGCTGAAGTAAAAACAGCGGAGAGAAAAAGCATATATGAAAGATAGGAAGGAAAGAGAGGAAAGAACGAAGGGAAAAGAGGGGAGGAGAGGAGGAAATGAGAAAGAGAAGCTCATAAAAAAGCTGAAGTAAAAACAGTGAAGATAGAACAAAAAAAAAAGAAACATATAAAGACAGGAAACGGCAGAAAAGAGTGAAGAAAGAAAGGTTGGAAGGCAAGGAAGGAAGGAAAAAGAGGAAAGAAGAACAGAAAAGGAGGAGGAGGAGGAGGAAACATGGAAATGCAGGCAACAGAAAGCCTATTGGCTCATTACGAGGTCGCCCGCTTGGGTGATTTAATCTGCTCGACAGCCACTTGGGGCTTGAGGAGCAGATGAAAGCACCTCTATATTGAGGAGTAGATGAAAGCACCTCGTTATTCAGTTTACTCCCGACGCAGCGAAATGACGGTCGATTTTATATTTGAAGGAGTTGATGGTATTCGCATTTACTACTTCTGAGGAAAGATTGTTCCAGTGGCGGATGACTCGGTTTGAAAAGAAACTCCTTCCAATGAGGAGAGAGTGTTACATCGACTCGACTGAATGGGTAAACCGTTATTTCTAGTTCTTGAGTTGGTAGTTCTTGAGTTGGTTTGCAGTTCAAAGAATTTGGAGTAAGCGACGTTATTGAACTTTCTTAGGTACTTGAAGACTTGAATCACATCCCCTCGTAGGCGTCTTTTCTCCAATGTAAAGAGATTGAGTCGATTGAGTCGTTCCTCGTACGGTTGAGCCCTTAAGGTTGGAATCATCTTCGTGGCGCGTCGTTGAATCCTTTCCAGTAAAGCAATGTCCTTTCTGTAATTAGGAGACCAGAACTGTACTGCATACTCGATGTGCGGTCTTACCATGGAACTATACAAGGATAGCATCACGTCTGGTGTTTTACACTCGAAGCTCCTCGCTATGAACCCGAGCATAGTGTTGGCTTTGTTATATGCTTTTTTACAGTGATTCGCGTGTTTCAGGTCATTGCTGATAGTGACTCCAAGATCCTTTTCCTCCTGCATCACTTGCAGAGGTTTCCCATTCATGATGTATGTGTGGCTACTATTTTGGGACTACTATTACTATTTGACTTTGCATTTGTCAACATTAAAGGACATTTGCCATTTTTCCGATTGAGGTCTTTCTGAATGATTTCGCAGTCGATCTTTGTGAGGGCCTTTCCACCCACCTTGGTGTCGTCTGCAAATTTTGATATTGTGGATTTCAGTCCTGATTCTAGGTCATTGATATATATGATAAAGAGGATGGGTCCCAGCACTAACCCTTGAGGCACTCCACTGGTGACTGGAAGCCAATCGGAAGGCTGTCCGTTGAGTATTACTCGTTGTTTTCTGCCGGTGAGCCAATCTCTTATCCACGCGATCAGATTGGATCCAATGCCCGCCGTGCAGTTTCTTAAGGAGTCGCTCGTGCGGTACCTTGTCGAAGGCTTTCTGAAAGTCCAGGTATATAACATCACCGGGGAAGTGCGCATCCCAGTTCTTATATATACCTTGGAAGAAGTCTAATAAATTCGTTAGGCAGGAGCGCTTGTTTCTGAAGCCATGCTGAGTGTCGAGATTATATTATTGTCTTCTAGAAACTTAAACATAACAACATATGATAAGAGGGGGAAGGAACATGGTTGGGAAGGGGAGGGAAAAAGGAAGGGGAGAGGGAGGGAAGGGGAAAAATATGCAGGGGGAGGAGGGACAGGAGAGGAATTGAAGTGAGGGAAGGGAACGGAAAGAAGGAGGAAGGGGAGAGAAGAGCAAAGAGGGGAGGAGAGTAAGAGAGAGAGAGGCAAAGAGGGAGGGGAAGAGACGAAGGAAGGGGAGTGGTCGGAGGAGGAGGAGGAGGAGGAGGAGTGAATGTAATGTCAAAGAATAAGGTTATGAGGAGGAAAGGAAGAGGGGTAAGAGATGGGAGAAGAAAGAAAACGAAAGGAGGAAAAAGGGGAGGAAAGAAGAGAAGGAGGAGGGGAGGGAGTGGATAGGAAGGAAAAATTAAGGGAGATAGGGAAGAGGGAGGATGACTAAGGTATGTGAAAGGAAAACAGATAACATTATGAAGAGGGGAGAAGGAAGAAGAGGAAGGGGAGGAGGGGGAGGAAGAAGAGGTAGAGAGAAATAGAAAGAGAGGAGAAGGAAGCATACATGAAGAGGGAAAGGCCATCCAGGAGGTTCTCGATGACGTGGCCAGCAGGAGCGACAAGCCCCCCGAGCCGCCGGCCGAGGCCCTGGTTTGGCGGAGGTCGTGAACGCTAGCACCACCCCGTCCGGCAGCAGACCGTAGACGCGGTGGCGTCCGGCACCAGACCGTAGACGTGGTGTCGTCCGGCACCAGACCGTAGACGCAGCGGCGTCCGGCAGGAGACCGTAGACGCACCAAATCGCCCGGCAGGAGACCGTAGACGCGGTGGGGTCCGGCAGCAGACCGTAGACGCGGCGGCTGCTGACGTCCACGCCCTCCGCCAGATCAAGACCTCGGCCTGCGGCACGGGGGCCTCGTCGCCCCTGCTGGCCACGTCCCCGAGAACCTCCTGGATGGCCTTTCCCTCTTCATGTATGCTGAGGCCCTGAGGAGGGCCTGGCAGTATCGCTCCAGCTCCCCCAGACGCAGGAGCTCATCCTGGATCGGTCGTCGGCAATGTCGCCCAGCAGGTCGCCCTGCGCCTCGCCGCCGGCGAGACTCGGCATGGCGAGCAAGACGCCCACTCCCAAACCACCAGACACGGGCAGCTTCGTGACGATTCCTTTTATTAAAATTGTGGAAACATGCAGAAACATACTCGATCGGCCTCAGAGTGTGCATGGGGCGCCGTGTGTGTGTATGAGGAGGAGAAGATACACAAACAGACAACAGAAAGACGTCTGTATCATTGGAGAGAGAGAGAGAGAGAGAGAGAGAGAGAGAGAGAGAGAGAGAGAGAGAGAGAGAGAGAGAGAGAGAGAGAGAGAGAGAGAGAATGGAAGAAGAAGAGGGGAAGAAAGGAAGGAAGGAAGGAAAGAGGAGAGGAGGGTAAGATGGGAAGGAAAGAGACACACACACACACACACACACACACACACACACACACACACACACACACACACACACACACACAGGAAGAGGGGAAGAAGAAAGAGGAGCAGGAAGAGGAGGAGGAGGAGGGGGGGGGGAGGAGAAAGAGGAGGAGGAAGTATTTGCAAGAGAAGGACGTGGAATTGGTTGTGGAGGAGGAAGAGCAGAAGGAGGAGGAGGAGGAGGAGGAGGAAGAAGAAGAGAAGAGAAAGGAAAAGAAGAGAAAGAAAATCATACCCAGGAAAATAAGAATAGGAAAAGAAGACGAAAAAAGAGGAAAAAGAAGGAAAATAGAAGGGGACTGAGGAGGAAGAAGGGGAAAAAAGAAGAGGAGGAGGACGACGAGTAGGACAAGGAGGAGGAAAGAGGAGAAAAGAGCTCTCTTTGGAGAAAGAGGAAGAAGAGGAGGAAGACAAGGAGGAGGAGGAGGAGGAGGAGGAGGAGGAAGAGGAGGAGTAGGAGGAGGAGGAGGAGGAGGAGAAAGAGAGGGGCGACGGAAAGACTGGGGTAAATGAACACACACACACACACACACACACACACACACACACACACACACACACACACACACACACACACACACACACACACACACACACACACACACACATTTTATGCACAGACACAGAACGAGATAAAAAACACATATACATATCCGACACAAACTGACAGAAATATGGATATGGAATAAACACACACACACACACACACACACACACACACACACACACACACACACACACACACATACACACACACGGAGGAGGAGGAGGAGGAGGAGGAGCAAGAGAACAATGCTTATAAAAATTGTATATGATAGATGTGTTTTCTGAGCAAGTCTTTGACGAGTATAATGTTCCAAAGAGGCAATTAAGAAGTTTAAATGAAGTTTAGATTTTACACAAGAAGACGAAAGTAAGAAAGCGGTAGACAAAAGTATCGAAATATGATGCAGGAGAATGGTTTGATGAAAATTCCCTTTTTTTTTTTTTCATTAACTTTTTCAGCGCCAACGTGTGGTAAATAGAACTTGGGCATGAATAAAAATAAAAAGTTTGTGATGTCAAAAATAAAATAAAAAGGCGATAAAATAAAAAGGCGATTTCGCAGGCGGATGGATGCACGCACAACCACACACACACACACACACACACACACACACACACACACACACACACACACGGATACTCACCAGGTGCTCTTAAAACTCCTTTAGGACTCCACCTGGAAGAGATTAACACTTATTAGTATCATCATTTCTTAGTTATTTTTATTACTACTACTATTACTATATCTTCTCTCATCTCTCACCATCACTACTACTAATGGTCTTCCTAATATTATCACTACTACTACGATTACTACTACTGCTGCTACTACTACTATTACTACTACTACTACTATTACTACTACTACTGCTACTACTACTGCTACTACTACTACTACTACTATTACTACTACTACTGTGCTATCATCACTACTACTACTACTACTACTACACACACAAAAAAATAACTGGAAAAAGACTTGAGAGCATGAACTTCCACCAAGGCACAGAAAACACGAAATAAGATTAAAATTTACTAAGGCGCTCTGGAAGAAAGCTCCGAGTAACAGGCTTGGGAAAGTTGCGTCTCGGATCAAGGAAACACTGAGGAGCGGGTTGTCAGCTTCTTGCATTTGCCCAAAGCATAAAAAGGCGGACGAAGAGTGGAGGAGCGTGTCTTCAGCCCATCCTAGTTATTAAAGAAATTAATAAAATGATGCCTGAGGAAGAGTAGACCGCCTCAGTGATAGTTCGACACGTTGGTGCACATGAAAAAACTCGTCTCAGGAAATCTCAAGACAAGATGCTTAGAATCTGAAATGTCGAGTTATGAATCCGGAGAGAACGTGTGAGGAAGGAAACGCATCTTACTCAGCATCTCTTAAGGACTCTTCTTTCCCACAGACAAAAAAGATGCTTAAAATGTGAAATGCTGAGTTAGGAATCCGCCGAGTAACAGTCGGGGAGGAATCGCAGCCCATTCAACACCTTTTACGGACTCTCCCTTGCCACAGAGCTCTCCATGTAAGGTCATACGCCTCAGGAAATGCCAAGACAAACATGCTTAGAATCTGAAATGTCAAGTTATGAACCCGCAGAGTAGGAAAGAGGAAGGAATCGTAGCTCACTCAATACCTCTTATGGAGTCTCCTTTCCCACAGGTCAAACTCGCCTCAGGAAATGTCAGAAAGGACACGCGGGTCACTCAATGCTCAGCGCCTCTTGTGAATCACCCTCCCTCTTGCGACTCTCCTCTAATAGTCAAACTCGCCTCAGGAAGCGGTCAGTTTGGCTATATATACTTGGTGGTGTGAGTGGAGGTGGTGTCGCGGTGGGGGGAGGGGTTGTTAACGAGGAGGAGGAGGAGGAAGAGATGGAGGAGGAGGACATGGGATTGGTCGGACGAGGGAGGATACAGAGGGAGCAAGAGGCAAGGGTAGGACAAGAAGGGAAAGCAGAGGAAGGGAGGACAGGGGACATTGGGCAGAGAAGGTGGGAGAGAAAGGAAGAGAAGAGAAGAGAAAAGAAAAGAAGGGAAAGGATGGGGAAAGAAGGGAAAGGAAGGGCAGAAAAGGCAGGGATAAGAAGTAAGGGACATGGGCAGAGGGGAAGGGAAGGGAAAGGAAGGGAAGGGGAGAGGAGAGAAGGAAAATTGAGGACATGAAGAGGGGTAAGGGACATGGGCAGAGGTGAAGGGGGAAGGAAAGGGAGAGGAAGGGAAGAGAAGGGAAGGACAGGGCAGGATCAAGGGATACAGGACGGGCAGAGAAGGAAAGGAAGGGAAGGCAGGGAGGACAGGGAGAAGGGACATTGAGGCGGAGGGGAAAGGAAGAGAAGGGAAGGGGAGGGAGGAAGAGAGAAAGGGGAGGGGGGGGGGCAGGAGCAAAGGGTTATTTTCAGGTAAGTGTTGGCAACGATGGTCTCTGGATAGCCACCGTACGGAATTAATTGAATGGGACTGAATTCTGATGAGGCGACGAGAGAGGGTCCTTGAGGGCACCGCTGAATGTGTGTGTGTGTGTGTGTGTGTGTGTGTGTGTGTGTGTGTGTGTGTGTGTGTGTGTGCAGGCAGTTCTTGGTCACGTGGGGTAAACGACGGGGCGCATCTGATCTGGCTCGCAAATCGCCGTTAATGTTGGCGTCCGTTCGTCTTGGCTGCCTGGCCCGGCCGTTAGTGCCTGACCCGGGAATACATTACGTTTATTTTTCATACCTGAGCCGCGGCAGAATTTATACGACCTCTTAAATTGTTGTAGAGACCATTAAAAAAAGTAAGTGCTTCAGTCTTAACCTACTCAAGAGGCTATTAGTTTTCGATATCTTAGTAAGCAGTGAAATTGCTGTACAGATCATTGAAAAAAAATTAAAAAAAGCTGGTTGTCTTAAAGTTTATAAAGACTTCATTTTCGACATCTCAGCATGCCAGAATTTTTAAAACTGTTTTAATTAATGTACAGACCATTGAAAAAAAAAATTGGTTTCAGCCTTAATACCCTGTCTAAGGCTGTTCTTTTTCGACTTCTCAGTAAGCAGTGAACTTGCAGTACAGATCATTGAAAAAAAAAAAAAAGAGCTGTTTAAGTCTTAACCTACTCAATGATTTCTGAAAGGTAAATAGAAACTACAGTAATAGAATAAGAGAGAGAGAGAGAGAAAGAGAGAGAGAGAGAGAGAGAGAGAGAGAGAGAGAGAGAGAGAGAGAGAGAGAGAGAGAGAGAGAGAGAGAGAGAGAGAGAGAGAGAGAGAGAGAGAGAGAGAGAGAGAGAGAGAGAGAGAGAGAGAAAGTTGAAAATTATATATGCCATGCTTTGATTATAATTGGCTACCACAGCAATTCACGAATAAAGAAGAAAATATTCTCAGACAGGAAATTATCTTCATTACCATAAATCATCACTTTGAATGTTATGCAAATTATGGGCAGAGCTGAGGGAGGTAATTTACTCTTGAAATTATATCAAACCTTATAATCAGCTGTGTAGTAGGACGCTAAGAACCTACGACGTCCGAGACTGTCGTATGATAATTCTTAACTAACATGCGGCGACGGGGATGGCGGCGCGGACCGAACAATCTTAATCAGACGCTTTGTCCGCCTTCTTACTGACGTCATGCGCAGGTAGAGACATTTTTGTTCATATTTTTAAACGTATCGGGTTCCCACTGCGACTGTTTTTTCAAGCGGGTTTTTCAAGAGGCTTTACAAACTGGTGCTCTGAGGTGCCGAGACGTTTATGAATACGGGCTTTTGATACTGTGGTTCATATTCATTTCTGACATTTTGGTTCATGCTCATTTTTGACATTTTGGTTCATGCTCATTTTTGACATTTTGGTTCATATTCATTTCTGACATTTTGGTTCATGCTCATTTTTGACATTTTGGTTCATATTCATTTCTGACATTTTGGTTCATATTCATTTCTGACATTTTGGTTCATATTCATTTCTGACATTTTGGTTCATATTCATTTCTGACATTTTGGTTCATATTCATTTCTGACATTTTGGTTCATATTCATTTCTGACATTTTGGTTCATATTCATTTCTGACATTTTGGTTCATGCTCATTTTTGACATTTTGGTTCATATTCATTTCTGACATTTTGGTTCATGCTCATTTTTGACATTTTGGTTCATATTCATTTCTGACATTTTGGTTCATGCTCATTTTTGACATTTTGGTTCATGCTCATTTCTGACATTCTGGTTCATACTCATTTCTGATATTTTGGTTCATATTCATTTCTGACATTTTGGTTCATATTCATTTCTGACATTTTGGTTCATATTCATTTCTGACATTGTGGTTCATATTCATTTCTGACATTTTGGTTCATATTCATTTCTGACATTGTGGTTCATATTTATTTCTGACATTTTGGTTCATATTCATTTCTGACATTTTGGTTCATATTTATTTCTGACATTTTGGTTCATATTTATTTCTGACATTTTGGTTCATATTCATTTCTGACATTTTGGTTCATATTTATTTCTGACATTTTGGTTCATATTCATTTCTGACATTTTGGTTCATATTCATTTCTGACATTGTGTTTCATATTTATTTCTGACATTTTTGGTTCATATTCATTTCTGACATTTTGGTTCATATTCATTTCTGACATTTTGGTTCATATTCATTTCTGACATTTTGGTTCATATTCATTTCTGACATTTTGGTTCATATTCATTTCTGACATTTTGGTTCATATTCATTTCTGACATTTTGGTTCATATTCATTTCTGACATTGTGGTTCATATTCATTTCTGACATTGTGGTTCATATTTATTTCTGACATTTTGGTTCATATTCATTTCTAACATTTTGGTTCATACTGATTTCTGACATTTTGGTTCATATTTATTTCTGACATTTTGGTTCATATTCATTTCTAACATTTTGGTTCATACTGATTTCTGACATTTTGGTTCATATTCATTTCTGACATTTTGGTTCATATTCATTTCTGACATTTTGGTTCATATTCATTTCTGACATTTTGGTTCATACTGATTTCTGACATTTTGGTTCATATTCATTTCTGACATTTTGGTTCATATTCATTTCTGACATTTTGGTTCATATTCATTTCTGATATTTTGGTTCATACTGATTTCTGACATTTTGGTTCATATTCATTTCTGACATTTTGGTTCATACTGATTTCTGACATTTTGGTTCATATTTATTTCTGACATTTTGGTTCATATTTTTAAACGTATTGAGTTGCCATTACGACTATTTTCCAAGCAGGTTTACATGTGATTTTCCCGTTATAGTTGCAGAAGTTGTGTAAAACTATCACCAGGATCACTAAGGACTCCATGAAAACCCCAGCAGCTTGTACGAGAGGCGTTTAAGAATACAGGCTAAAATATGACCCAGCTTCCCACGCGCGTAAATCTGCCTACCGCTTACCCCTCTGTGCCTTGTTCCCGCCTAGCCAGACACCGCCAACCACCCCCGTCGCCAACCCTCAAGACGATCACATTTTATAACCTGAAAAGAAAACTGCTTGGCAAGGTTTACGCGTGCCAAACTGTGGGGTCGGATGCCTTGTCGAGTGCCACCCCTGCCAGCTCTCTCCCTCACTCCTGTTCACTCACACATGGCAGTTCTCTTGTTTTCTTCTTTCCTACGTTTTACCACCACACAGTTTTCCTTTCTTCCCTCATCCTTTCTTCTTCTTACCTTTCTTTCCTTTCCCCTCCCTGCTGGCAATTCTCCTCTCTCTTGTCTTCTTCTTTCCTCAGCCTTACCATTTCTCTTTCCTCCTTTCTTCCCTCTTCTGTTTTTATTTGCTCAGTCTTTTCTTCCTTTCTTCCTTTTACCTTTCTTTCCTTTCTCCTCCCTGCTGGTCATTTTCTTCCGTCTTCTTCTTTCCTCAGCTTTACCGCAATCCATTCTTCCTTTCTTACTTCTCCCCTTTTTATTTGTTTAATCTCTCCTTCCTTCCTTCCTTTTACCTTCCTCTCCGGCTCTGTTATTTGTCTCTTTTATCCGCAAATTCCTCTTCCTTCACCTCCCCTCCTCACGTTCCAACTTTTACTTTCCTCCTCTCTCTCCTTCTCCTCCTCCTCCTTTTCTTCTCTTCCCTTCCTGTCTTTTTCATCCACGGTGTCTGCCCTGTTTTCCTCCCTTCCCTTCATGTTCTCTGTTCCCCTTTCTTCTATTTTTCAACTCCCTCCTCTTCACCTCCCTTAACTCTTTCCTACACCTCTTCTGCCTCCCCCTCTTCCATCCCTCCCATCCTTCCTTACGCTACTACCTTCCAATCCATTCCATTCAATCTTTCTCACCTGTTCCTCTCACATTCTTTCATTTCCTTAACCCATTTCTTTATTTCCTCATTCTTCTCCTCCTCTCTCTCTCTCTCTCTCTCTCTCTCTCTCGTCATATCGAAGAAGTGTCGCTCACAGAAAGAATCAGAAAACTGGCGGATCTTTGCTACACATAAAAGTTATTCCCAGACACACACACAGTGAGAGAGAGAGAGAGAGAGAGAGAGAGAGAGAGAATGAGAGGAGGGGGATGATGCTGTCTTTTCCTCCTGACCTACAATAAAACGTTGCCCTTTCACAATATCTGTTCTCGGATATCTTTGCCGAAACGTAATAAAATTTTTGTTGACATTATTTTCCTTTCTTGGAACACACACACACACACACACATTCTCTCTCTCTCTCTCTCTCTCTCTCGTTTTAATTTCCGGCACCTCTAACGAAAAAGCAAACGAAAGATTGGACTGGTGAGGCTGACGCGAGAGAGAGAGAGAGAGAGAGAGAGAGAGAGAGAGAGAGAGAGAGAGAATGAAAGCAATAATTTCTCGTTCACTTTCAAATGCTATACTTGTCGTTTACCATGGTCTGAGCACATCCTAGACTCGTGTGTGTGTGTGTGTGTGTGTGTGTGTGTGTGTGTGTGTGTAAGGAAATTTTGGCGTTTGACGTATTGGGGAAGAGGGAGAGGAGGAACCAGGGGTGGGGAATGGGGGGAAAGAAGTTAGGGAGGAAGGAAAATGAAGACGTGGAAACATGGGAGACGATATGGAAAACAATGGTAGATAACTAATAGATAACTAAGGGAACTATGATGGAAGGGCAGAAGGGATGATGAGAAGCAGGAGAAAGGAGAAAAGGGAGCTAATCAAACTTACTTAAATTAAATTAAATTAAGGGACTGTATTCTGAGCGAAAAAACGTTAAAACTGCTGAAAATGAGTTAGGCACACTAAAAATGAAGGAACGTTTCAGGAATAGTTTCCAGGTGTTTTGGGGGCGATACGCATATCTGCAACGGCTGAGTAATTATATTGTTGGCTACACTGCAAGATGTCTGGTGGAAGATT
This sequence comes from Eriocheir sinensis, assembly GCF_024679095.1. Classification (NCBI taxonomy): domain Eukaryota; kingdom Metazoa; phylum Arthropoda; class Malacostraca; order Decapoda; family Varunidae; genus Eriocheir; species Eriocheir sinensis. The sequence goes on along the minus strand of NC_066510.1, from coordinate 14,648,370 downwards.
TTGGCGTGACACTCACAACATCCATGTGTAAATTAAACAAACGACAGAATATAAACAATAGTATGAAAAATAAATTCGATAGTAAATATTCACAGCTGATGTTGGCTATTTTAGTATTGCCACGTTGTCCCTAACCCCCTACTACTACGAGGAGGAGGAGGAAGCGGAAAAGAAGGAGGAGGATGAGGAAAAGTGGGGAGGAGAAGGAGGAGGAGTGGGGGAGAGGAGGGACAGGAGAAAAAAGGGAAGAATCTTATAATGTTAATAACAATGCTACTATTACTACGACAACAACAACAACAACAACTACTACTACTACTACTACTACTACTACTACTACTAATAATAATAATAATAATAATAATAATAATAATAAAGAGCGCCTCCCCGCGGCCCCTTCCTCCCACCTTCACCTTTGATTTAAATAAGTTTGCCAAAAGTTTTCCTGGAGACCAAACTTGTGCATCGCCACCAACGAGAAGCCTTCCTGCCTTCCTACCTGCCTGCCTGCCTTTCTCTCTCTCTCTCTCTCTCTCTCTCTCTGCTATTCGTCTTTCCTGTACCATTATATTTCTCACCTTCCTCTTCCCCCTCTCTAAACCTCTTCTTCTGTTTCTTCTTCTTTCCTTTCCCTCCTATCTCAACCCTTTCTGTTTCTTCGTCTTGTTCTTTTTCTTTTTCTCTTCCTCTTTTTCACCCTATAAATATCTTGTTTCTTCGTCTCTTTCTTTTACTTTTTTTCTTTTTCTGCTTTTTCTTCCTCTCTCAACCATTTCTGTTTCTACTTTCTCGTAATTTTCTCTTCCTTTTTTTCCCCCCTCTCTCAACCTCTTCTGTTTCCTTCTTTTCTTTTTCTTCTTCTCTTCATACTTTTCTTCCTCACTCAACCTTTAGTATTATTCTTTTCATTTTCTTCTTTTTCCTTTTTTCTCCCTCTCAACCTCCTCTCTTTCTCCTTTTCTTTTTTCTCCCATTTCTACCTCTCATTACCTCTTCTGTTTCTTCTTTTTCTTCTCTTTCTCCTTTTCTCCCACTAAACCACTTCTCTTCCATTCCCTTCCTTTTCTTCTCTTCTTCCTCCTACTATTCTGTTCCATTTTCTTTTTCTTTTTTTCTTATCCTCCTACTCTTGTTTCTTCGTCTTTTTCTTCTTCTCTCCTCCCTTTTCTCCCTCTCAACCTCTGCTCTTCCATTCCTTTCTTTTTCTTCTCTTTTTTCCTCCTTCTATTCAGCTCCTTTTTGTTTTTCTTGTTTTCTCCTCCTCCTCCTCCTCCTCCTATTCCTCCTCCTCCTTCTCCTCCTCAGCCACGTAAACACACTCACTCTCTCTCTCTCCCTTTATCTCTCTCTCAGGGACGGGAGGAAAACAACGAAAACAGGTGAAAGAAACAGACCAGAAAGAGAAGGAAAACAAGATGCTGGGATGAATACACAGAGGTAAGGAGATAAAAGACGGGACGTGAAGGGACTGTAATAGTAGTGGTAGTAGTAGTAGTAGTAGTAGAAGTAGTAGTAGTAGTAGTAGTAGTAGCTGAGTGTTAATAGGCAGGGATAGTTACTTGGTTTGTCCTAGTGTGTGTGTGTGCGTGTGACTGTGTGCGTGTGTGTGTGTGTGTGTGTGTGTGTGTGTGTGTGTGTTAATTTGGCAGAAGAATATTAAGGAGAAACAATGAGGGGAAGGGGAAGGAGAAGAATAAGGAGAGAAGAAAATATTAACATGATTTACCAGAACGTCCCCTCTCTCTCTCTCTCTCTCTCTCTCTCTCTCTCTCAGGGGGGTTCGTGCGAGGCTAGTATCAAGTTGCCTATTTGTCAAGTCTTCTCTCTTTTTTAATTACATTCATCATCTAATACTGTTGTCCATTACATCATTCTTTTTTTTTTATTCTTCGCATCATCATTACTATTACTGCTATACTATCCAACACCGCGGGAAGTTGTAATTATTGTCGTTTTTTACTGATAGATAGATAGATAGATAGATAGAGAGAGAGAGAGAGAGAGAGAGAGAGAGAGAGAGAGAGTGTATAATTCATCACTCAAGGTAAGGAAATTCGCAGACATACACATCAAGAGACAGACAGAAACAGACAGACAGACACTTAATGAACCTTGTGAAACTGTGGAACCAGCAATTCTCTCTCTCTCTCTCTCTCTCTCTCTCTCTCTCTCTCTCTCTCTCTCTCTCTCTCTCTCTCTCTCTCTCTCTTCCTGCTTATTGCTTCCTCTCTCTTTCCTCTTCCTCCTTTCCTCCTCCTCCCATGTTATTTTTATTATCTCCATATTCTTTCTCTATTTCCCTCTTTCTCTTCTTTCCCTTCACTCCATCAGCCCATTATTACCCTTCCTCCTCTTTTCCCAATGTTTTCTCCTCCTCCTCCTCCTCCTCCTCCTCCTTCTCATCTCCTTTCTTCTCAGCCTCTCCTCTTTTTCCTTCATGCCTTCCTTCCTTCACTTCTTACACATCACTGCCCATCTTTCCTTATTCTCTCTCTCTCTCTCTCTCTCTCTCTCTCTCTCTCTCTCTCTCTCTCTCTCTCTCTCTCGTTTCTTCCTCTATTGTGAAAAGACGATATTTGAGAGAGAGAGAGAGAGAGAGAGAGAGAGAGAGAGAGAGAGAGAGAGAGAGAGAGAGAGAGAGAGAGAGAGAGAGAGAGAGAGAGAGAGATGATGATGAGGCAGCAGTAGCAGTAGTAGTAGTAGTAGTAGTAGTAGTAGTAACAGTAGTAGTAGTAGTAGTAGTAGAAGTAGAACAAGCAACAGCATTGAAGCCAGAACGATAACTCACACATGACGATCCATAACTCAGGCCAATACTCGTCATTAACACCGAAAATAAGAGGTGGCTGGGACGGTTAAGAGCCTGATAGACAGCGATAATAAGCCCGTATCATCAGTCAGGCCGGGAACTGTTATGGCGCGAGTCAGTCACATCCCTCTTAAAACCTGCACCCCCTCCTCTACCTCACCCACCACCGCCATCGCTCCATCCATCCCCCTAACTATTAAGACACTAATGCCCTGGTTCCAATGCTACCTAACGTCACATGAAGACCCCATGTGTCTCCCTCTCCTATAATTTAAATATAGACGAGTTCCACCATAGTCTGTTTGACCAGACACGCATGTTATGATTTCCCGCCTCCCCCCCCCCCCCCCCCACACACACACACAAACACGAAGTCCACACGGAGTCATCACCGATGCACACTGACAATTTTCAATCATCGCCGAGTGGCGGAAGATTACCCACACCCTGCCCAGATTTTCAATCAACCATAACTTCATCGATTTCAGTTAGGGGGCAACATGGGCCAAGCAAAGTCATGTATCACGGCAGCCACTAAAAATAAAATTTGTCTGCGCCACTAGCGGGCTGGGGTCGTCCAAGAGAACCCTCAAGAAAGACTACCGGCGCTATAGGCAGCACCTAAAAAAAAAAGGCTTGTTAAACTATCACTAGGCTCATACAACTACCCATGGAAATACTAGCACAACCTCTGCGAAAGCCTTATCAACTGTAGGTGCGGAGTCTTGAGTGGCATAAAACAGGCCACCAGAACTCCCTCCAATCACTAACTAACATTTACCGATTGATTTCGTTGAGGCTCTGGAGCGAACGGGACGGACCAGCACCAGCGGACCAGCGCAATGCAGTGAAATCGGCTGGTATTGGCTTTGTTTCGCTGCCAGTGTCCAGAACGGCCTCGATATTCACTTGGTCCGGTTTTAGGAAGAGGAGAATGTGGTGCTGTCTGTTATCATTGGGACGGCTAAGTGAGTCTGTAATGGTGGTGGTGGTGGTGGTGAGGTAGGGGAAAGGAAAGGGGAAAGCATGCCTGGTGGGGAGGAAGGGTAGAAGGGGAGAACTTGGAGAGGAGGGAAGGGGGGGAGAGGAGTTTGCTGGTGGGGAGGAAGGTTGCATGGGGAGAATTAGGAGAGGAGGGAAAGGTTGGGGAGGAGAACTGGTGGTGCGGAGGGTTGCAAGGGGAGGATTAGGGGAAAAGGGAAGGGGACGGGAGGGGAGAGGAGCACAAGAGGGAAGGAAGGCAGTGAAGGAGGGGAGCCAGTGAGAAGGGGAGCACTATACGGGAGAGGTTTTAGAGGGAATGGAGGGGGAAAGGAAGAGAAAAGAGAGGAGAGGGGACAAAACTGACAAGGGGATGAGAAAAAAAGAAAAAAAAGGAGGGAGGAAAGAACTGCTGGTGGAGGTGGATAAACCGCTACTAGAAAGAGAGAGAGGGAGGGAGTGGAGAGGAGAGAAGTGGAGGAGGATAAAAGAGGTAAGGGGAGAGAGAGAGATGGAGAGAGATGGAGGGAAGAGGGAGGGTGAGTGGTAAAAGAGAAAATAACTACTGGTGGAAGCGGAGGAAACGACTGTAGGAGGAGAGAGAGGAAAGACGCGTTGACAGAGAGAGAGAGAGAGAGAGAGAGAGAGAGAGTGCTGGCTTGGTTCCTCAGACCGATTCAGCCACACACAGAGAGGCCTTCCTTCCTCTCTGCCTCACTCCTTTTTGTTATATCACACAGACACGAAACAGGGAGAGAGGGAAGAAGGAAAGGGGCAAGAGGGACGGAAATACAGAGAGGAAGTGATGGAACGTGATGAGAGAGAGAGAGAGAGAGAGAGAGAGAGAGAGAGAGAGAGAGAGAGAGATGTGTGATGGAGGGAGACTAGATGAGGCGAAAGGAATAAGGATAGTGTGTGGAAGAGGAGAAGAAAGAGAATGAGAAGGAAAGAAGGGAAGACAAAGGGAAATGAAGGAGAGCAGCGAGGAAGAGATGGTGGTGAAAGGGAGGAAAGTAAAAAGGGAAAAGGAAAAGGAAGGTGCAAGTGATAGAAACAGGATAAAAGAAGGAAAGAGATTGGTTAAGAGAAAGAAGAAAAATAAAAAGAAAAAAGAAAAAACACTCACAAGAGCAAGCAAAGAAACGATAAAAGAAATAGAAGAAATAGGAAGAGACGGAAGAAAGAAGAAATGGAAAAGAGAAGCAGGAAACGGAGGAGGAAAAGAAAACATACGCAATGGGAAGTAAAAGAAAAAAACGAAAGGAAGAAAAGAATTAAGGAAGCAGGCAAGGAAGGAAGGAAGGAAGAAGGGAGAAAAGAAACAAGAAGGGGGAGGGAGAAAGGGAAAATAAAAAAGGAATTGTAAAAAGAAAAGAGGGGAGCGAGGAAAGAATAACGGACGAAAGGGAAAGATAAACACAAAGAAAAATACTGATCTTATGAAGTTAAGGGAGACAAAAAAAATGAAAATGAGAGCAAAATAAGAAAAAATAGGATGTAATAAAAAAAAAATTTACAAAAATATATATAAAAAGAGAAAAATCTTCGGAAAACGTGCGAGACGAAATTTGGAAATGTCACCCAAGAAAAAAAATATTGGTTTCATAAAAGAACACACACACACACACACACACACACACACACACACACACACACACACACACACACACGGAAAAATTTGACGATGGTATGAAGGAAAAATATATATATTGTCTTAGATTATCTTGTGTCCCCTTCGCCCCTCCGTCTACCCTTCTTCCTTCCTTCCTTCCCTCTCTTCCTCCTTCACTACTTCCTCTCCCTTGTCCTTCCAACTTTTCCTTTTTCCCCTCTTTCCCTCCGTTACACACACACACACACACACACACACACACAAACACACACACACACTCCGTGGCGCAACTGGTTAGAGCGCTGCGCTGCCAGGCTTCACGGTCTGACAGGACGGCGGTTCGAGCCCCGCTCAGGCCGGATTCTTTCCGTTGACTAGGAGTGGTTACTGTCCCCTCTTGAGCAAGGGGAATGGGGTGTGTGAGGTCCTGGCAGTTCCCAGAGATCGAAGATAAAGAGCACTTGCTCATGTCGGGAGGGTTCTTGCTGGCGATTACGAGTCCAACACGTGATCAGGCCGTGGTGGTGAATTACACACACACACACACACACACACACACACACGCTTGACAGACAGACAGCCAGATGAAGGGCTCATATAATTATACACCTCAGTACATTCTCATTAAGGACTCGCTCAAGGACCACATCCCAGTCATCCTCGTAATTACCTTCGTTTTATGTGACGACCGATTTACCTCAACTCTTAAAAGGTCGCTAGAAAGAGGAGGGAGGGAGGGAAAGAAAGTCGAAGGGATGGGAAGGAGCTTGGGAGGGAAAGGAGGGGGGAGCACAGGTGCGCGTGGCAGCGGTGCTAATCTCCGTACCGTCCCGAAAGGAAGGATCAGCAGCTGGGTGTGCTGTGCGCCGACTGCCCAGATTCGATCTCAGGCCCGCACCTTTGTCGTTAGACTCGTTAACCATTGCACCACGAAGATGGAGGAGGGAGTATGGAGAATGAACCATTAATAATTTATTGCACGACAAAGACCTTTCCCAACTATACTCATCGACATCATCTGCCTTTTTATTAATATTTACGCACGGATTTTTACATCATAGCATGACTTCCATAGACGGTAAATCAGGAATGTCTAACTGTCCCTTTTAACTCACACATTCTCGCCGCCAGTCTCCCGGCGCAAGGAATGCAGTGCCGCGAGGGACGGACGCCGTGCCAGACATTCCCGGGGCCGTCCAGTGCCAGGCGCCGGGGCAGCTGGCACGTCGGGGCCCGGGCCAAGCATGGGCCTTCTAGTGAACCCTGACCAAGGCACTGAAGAGCGTCTGGCCACCTAACGGAGGGACGCCAGGGACAGGCAGTGGACGGGCAGGAAGGCAGAGGTGGATCGCTGGGGTGCCTGATTGTTTACCTTTACCTGTGCCTTTTATCTCTCTCTCTCTCTCTCTCTCTCTCTCTCTCTCTCTCTCTCTCTCTCTCTCTCTCTCTCTCTCTCTCTCGTAAAGAGTGTGTAAAAGTGTGTGTGTGTGTGTGTGTGTGTGTGTGTGTGTGTGTGTGTGTGTGTGTGTGTGTGTGTGTGTGTGACTCTATGTCTGTGTCTTTTCGCCTGTCTGCCTCTCTTCCTCCATCGCTCAGGAATAACATCAAGCATTTATCAGGCCGTGCGGGGAAGAGTTGCAGGCGTGCTAAATAATTTCCCTGAATATGTATTTTAATCTTCATGGGAAGGATTTTCACTTTAATTTTATTCATGAGAGAGAGAGAGAGAGAGAGAGAGAGAGAGAGAGAGAGAGAGAGAGAGAGAGAGAGAGAGTGTGTGTTTGTAAGACAGACAGATAGAGACAAACAGACAGGCAACAGACAGTCAGGCAAAATAGCAGAGGGAGAAAACGTTTTTGAACCAGAATCTCAGAACAATTTTTCCTTTTCTTTTTTTCTTCTTTCTTTCTCTAATTCCATTCACTCTATTGAAAGCACAAGCGCCTATTATGTCAGCCGGCAGAGGAACCCCAACCCCCCTCCCCCCTTCCCCCTCTTCTCCCTTCCTCCTTTCCCTCTCACTAATCCCTCCCCACCGTCTGCTGTCCTCCCTCCCCTTCCTATCCCGTCCCTCAGCTGACCTCCCTCCCTCCTTTCCCTTTCCCTCCCATCCTCCCTCCATTCTTGCCCCTTCCCTCCTCCTCCTCCCTTCCTCCTTTCCTCTTTCCTCCCTCCTTCCTTTACCTCCCCTCATTCTCCCTCCTTTCCCCTTCCTTGTCTTCATCCCTCCTTCCTTCCCCTTCCCTCCCTCCTTCCCCTCATTTCTCCCTCCCTCCCCCTTACCTTCCCTCCCTTTATCCCTCCTTCCCTCACCTCAGCCCGCCTCTCCATGCTTCTTAATTGGTTTAGGCTCAAACAAGGTGCGGAGGCAGAGAGAGGGAGGAGGGAGAGGGAGGAGGGAGAGAGAGGAGGGAGGGAAGGAGAGAGGGAGGGAAGGGAGGGGGAAATCAATACACGGAGAGGCATCCTAGTAACTCCTTTCACTTTCTTCTTTTACTCCTTGAAATGCTTTTTTTCTTCTTCTTTTTTCATCTTGTCTCTTTCCATTTTACTACCTTCCTTTTCTTTTGGCACTTCTAATTCCTCCTGCTTCTCTCCATTCCTTTCAATTTTCCTATACTGTGTTTCCTTTCCTATCCACCCTTCATCCTCTCTTTCTTAATGCTAGGGATATAATGTCTTGTATAGTAATATCTTCACCTCTTTTTAACATCAGCTCCATTATTCCCTATCCTGACTCTCTCCATTTACTCCATCACCAAAATCCAACAGTAAAAACACTTGAGTCTTCAGGTAATACTCTCACTCCTCAGTCTTGTATACTAATAAATTTCTTCGCCTCTTGTTCACCTCAGCTCCATTCTTCCCCTTCCCTGAGACTCGCTTGCACTGCCATATTGTAACACAGATAACTTGAGCCTTGTGGTAATACTCTCACTCCTCAGTCTTGTATACTAATAAATTTCTTCGCCTTTTGTTCACTTCACCTCCATTCTTCCCTTACCCTGAGACTCGCTTGCACTGCCATATTGTAACACAGGTAACTTGAGCCTTGTGGTAATACTTTCGTTCATCTTCATTCTTTATCGCTCCGCCTCCGCCTCCTCCTCCTCTTTCCTGTTCTTTGTTGCCTTCATAACCTAACCTTCTGGCAACACGACCTATATCAAATACACAAGGATACCTGCCCTGTTTTTCCTGTTAAGTATTATGTATCACGGTGAAGCTAAACAATATCTTTGGTAACGTGACTGAGTACTTGATGTGGATTTTCTTGAGGCGACATCACAGGCGAGGCTACATCGTGGTCTTCCTTACTAGATGGTGGATGTAAGTTATGGTAGCATTCTCTCTCTCTCTCTCTCTCTCTCTCTCTCTCTCTCTCTCTCTCTCTCTCTCTCTCTCTCTCTCTCTCTCTCTCTCTCTCTCTCTCTCTCTCCGACCACACCTTTATAAATACACCTGTTGTGATGATGATGCTCCCACACCTTTAAGTGCGCGCAAACACACACACACACACACACACACACACACACACACACACACACACACACACACACACACACATAAACAAACATATGTGTGTGTGTGTGTGTTCTTTATGTTTGTTTTAAATTATGTCCGCCTCCTTCCTTTACCCACACACACACACTCAGTAATTATAAACTTTAAATAAATAAACACTGCCGAGTCACAAATAAATGACTTTTCTGGTTCTGCAATACTGAATGAAGACACCAGAAATAAACTTACTGAAGCATAGAGACCACAGACATTGCTCATCATTACAATCACCTTAAAATCATAATAGCTACGTGCTCACCAATTCAAGGCTCCATTTTTTTCCCGTCTCTAGATAAAAAAAAAAAAATTGGCTGTTATATTTGTTTTCTTTGTCTCTCTCTGAGAAAAAAAAAAGTTACGTTTCGACAATGAACTCATGCAAAATATAATACCAAAATTAATGTCACAAGGATGAAAGAGATAACTAGTTAAGAGAACAGACTGAAAAAGCTTCCTAAAATTATTCCATTATAGTCATACAAATAATGTTATCCTCTCCTAAAATGAAAATAGAATGTTGTGTTTCGACAATAAACTCATGTAAAATAAAATACCAAAGACCACGAAGAAGAAAAGAAGGAAGAACTAGATAAGAGAACAGACTAAATAAGCTTCCTACAATCATTTCATTATATTCATACAAATAATATTATCCTCTCCTGAAAAGAAAGGAGAATGTTGTGTTTCGACAATGAACTCATTCAAAATAAAATACCAAAGACCACAATGAAGGATAGAAAGAAGAACCAGATGAGAGAACAGACTAAATAAGCTTCCTACAATCATTCCATTATAGTCGTACAAATAATATTATCCTCTCCTAAAATGAAAATAGAATGTTGTGTTTCGACACTAAACTCATGTAAAATAAAATACCAAAGACCACGAAGAAAAAAAGAAGGAAGAACCAGATGAGAGAACAGGCTAAATAAGTTTCCTACAATCATTTAATTACAGTCATACAAATGATATTATCCTCTCCTGAAATGAAAATAGAATGTTGTGTTTCGACAATAAACTCATTCAAAATATAATACCAAAGACCACAATGAAGAAAAGAAAAAAAAACTAGATAAGAGAACAGACTTACTATGCTTTCTAAAAACTATTCAATTAGATCGCGGGTTCGAATCCTCACGCTACCACTCGGATTTTTCAGTCACCGCCGAGTGGCTTAAAACTACCCACATGCTGTCCTGAAGACCACCCATCAACCCGGACTCTAGAGGAAGCCGTCCAAGCGAATCAAGAACGAGTTCCGGGGGGCAGCATGAGCCAATGCAAGATGGCGCCACTATAAACACTCGCCTGCGCCAGAACGGGCTGGGCCGACCATCAGGCCCCACCTGGAAGAAGCCTTGGGCCGACCATCAGGCCCCACCGGGAAGATGCCTACCGGCGCAATAGGCAACAACGTAAAAAAAAAATAAAAAAAAAAGATCATCACCATACAAATAAAATTATCCTCTCGTAAAATTAAAACAAAAACAATACGGACTACCCTAATATAGAACCTAGCTGCAAAGGTTCTGGAAAGCGCAGATAAAATTAGGGAAAAAAAAAAGGAACAGCAATAAAATTCGTGTGTGTGTGTGTGCGCGCGTGTGTGTAATGCACGAAACTGGCAAATCAGCATTGGTAGGGAAGCTTGAGGCGCCTAACTAACGAGAGGCAAGTAAGAAAAGAATACGTAAAAAGGGAACGACGTGGTGTTGGCTCCGTTAAGAGTGCGGAGACAAAAGAACAAACTCTGCTGATTACGAGACCAAGGAAGAGAAATAAAAGAGGCACCAGCTGATTGGGTTACGTTAAGTTCGGCTGATCAATTGAGGAGACTGAAAGGATTATTATTCTAACGTGGAGAACAGACAATGGAATACTTTTGAATAAGCTTTGACGAAGAGGAAGATAATTATTGAAGTGTGAAAAGTATAAGTGGGCGTGTGAATGTGTGTGTGTGTGTGTGTGTTTTAACTAACTGCACCATTACTTAAAAAACAAACAACAGACACAAATAGGTAAGACACACACACACACACACACACACACACACACACACACACACACACACACACACATATGAACGCAATCTCCTCCCCCTTCCTTGCTCCTCCCACTCACAGCAACTTTTATCACTTGAGGCCACCCGCTCAGCCTCCTCCTCCGCCTCCTCTCGCATCACTTCCACCATCCAGCATTCCGATTTTCGCATTCATGTTCCTCTCAGGTGTTTTGTGGCCGACGTTTCACCACCTGCCTGCACTCCATCCCTCTCTGCATTTCTTTCATTCCCTCGCTCCTTCCTCCTCCTCCTCTCCTCCGCACATTCCAGCGCTACACACCTCCGCACTTCGCCTTAAATTTTCTCTTTTGTATTCTGGTTTGAGACTAAAATGCGGGAGTGGCTTTTTTTTCTTTTTTTTGTCCTTCTTCTTCTTTACGACGGTCCTTATTGATCTGTATATTCATCGCTTTCTCTGTCTCTGTCTGTCTATCTGTCTCACACTCGCATTCATTCGTTCATTCATTCTTTGACCCAAATTCTACTTCGCTCCTGCACTGAGTTTAGATTAGAACGTGAAAAGGATTACTGTTTCATCTTTATCTTTTAATTTCTCTTTACATTCTTGATTGATATTTGCACTTTTCACTGTCTCTGTCTCCCACACACAATCTCTCTCTCTCTCTCTCTCTCTCTCTCTCTCTCTCTCTCTCTCTCTCTCTCTCTCTCTCTCTGTCCCCCTTCTCTCTGTCATTCTGCCCACACATTAAATAGCAAAATAAAAAGCTTTCCTGTCAATCCTAAACTGTCTATGTGATTTTTTTTCAGTAGATTATCTGTCTGCCTGTTTATTTCTGTCTCTGTCTGTCTGTCTCTTTGCCTTCCTCTGTGTTTCATTTTACTCACCGTTGTATGAAAAGTTCGTGTGTTTATGATGTCTGTGTCTGTCCATCTGTCTGTCTGTCTGTCTGTCTTTACTATTGTTTAACATTAAGAGCACTGACTGAATGCACGCCGTCACGCTGCCTGAACGTCTGCCTGCTTTTCTGTTCACCAAGTGCTGTCCGTGTCTCTGCCTGTCTGTCTGTGTCCATCTGCCCACTTTTTTGTTCAGTAAGTGTTGTCGCGTGTCTGTATGTCTTTGTCCATTTGCCAATCTTTCTGTTCACTAAGCCCTGTCCATGCCCGTCTGTCTGTGCCCATCTGCCTCTCCATCTCTTCGTCCCTTTTAGTTAAATTTGTAAGGTCTGCACGTATGACTGTCTTTAAAAATGACTCTGTCTCCAAGGCTTCTGTACCTCACAGTTTCCCTTGGTTATTCTCATCTTGTCTGTCCGTCTGTCTGTAAACTTGGTTATCTATCACTTCGCTAACTTTTCTGTCTCTCTTTGTTCTCCTTTGAAGTGCAAGTGTGTTGTCTGTGTGCCTGTCCGCCAACCTCTTTGTTTCTGTCTGTCTGTCTGTCTCTCTCTCTCTTGTATGTTTTCAGCAGCAAGAGCATGTCCTTCCATATTGCAGCAGAGGAGCAAGAAATATAAAAGTTAAACTCCTTTCATCTTTAACTTGGGGAAGAGAGTGCAGGGAGGAGGGGGAGGGGTGACGATCAGGGATTAGGACGGGAAAAGAGAGAGAGAGAGAGAGAGAGAGAGAGAGAGAGAGAGAGAGAGAGAGAGAGAGAGAGAGAGAGAGAGAGAGAGAGAGAGAGAGAGAGAGAGAGAGAGAGTGTGTGTGTGTGTGTGTGTGTGTGTGTGTGTGTGTGTGTGTGTGTGTGTGTGAAACTTATCTGTCATTCACATTCATCTTGCACACACACACACACACACACACACACACAAACAGTTTATGGGCCGCCCGGGAACGTTGCCATCCTAATGTTGCTTAAAATAAGAGATAATTTTCGTCTTAGAAGTTAAGAAATACGATACAACGCATGACTCGATCTTTATGGAAAACTCAAGGAAAGATGAAGGGAGGGAAGAAAGGAAGGGTGGAAGGAAGGAAGGAAGGAAGGAAGGAAGGAAGGATGGAAGGAAGGAAGGAAGGAAGGAAGGAAGGGTGGATTGATGGATGGATGGATGGAAGGAAGGAAGGAAGGAAGGAAGGATAGATGGAAGGAAGGGTGGAAGGAATGATGGAAGGAAGGAAGAAATGAAGGGTGGAAGGAAGGGTGAAAGAAAGCAAAGAAAGAATGAATGAAGGAAGGAAAGGTGATATGAAGGAAGGAAGGAAGGAAAAAAGTAAGGTTAGTCAAAAAGAAATATGAAATGGGTGGAAGGAGGGAAGAAAGGATAGTCGAAAAGTGAAGAAAAAGAAAAGGGAAAAGAGACTAGATAAGAGAGAAAGGATAAAAAAGGAAGGGAAAAGGGAGAAGGTATGTAAGGCAGGAAAAGAAACAAAAGAAGAAAAATGAAAGGAATGAAAAAGAAGGCATGCAAGGGAGCAGGAAGGAAGGAAGGAAGGAAGGAGGAAACAAAGAATAAACGAAAGAAAGTAGAAGAAAAAGGAATAAGAAAGGAAGGGAAAAAGAAGAAGGGATCAGGGAGGAAGGGAGAAGCAACGAATGAACGAGGGAAAGAAGAGAGGAAGGAAAGAAGGAAAATGAGAAGAGAGTAAAGAGGGCGGAGAAACCACTTCATTTAGACTAAAAGTACACAGGGGAAATATTGTTGGCTGTTTAACCACGAGGAGAAAATGAACAGAAAAACAAGAATATATTGCTTGTTCTTACCGTGAGAGAGAGAGAGAGAGAGAGAGAGAGAGAGAGAGAGAGAGAATATAGGTAACACATGGAAAAGAATAAGGATAGGAAGGGAAAGGGAAGGGAAAGGAAGAGATAGGACAAGGGAATGGGAGATAAAGGAAAATATAGGAAAAGAACTGGGAGGGAAAGGAAGGGAAGGAAAGGGATGGGAAGGAATGGAAGGGACAGGAAGGGAAGAAAAGGGGAATGGGAGGGAATGGAAGGAATGGGAACGGAAAGGGAAAGGGAATAGAAGGGAAAGGAAGGGAAGAAAAGGGGAATGGGAGGGAATGGAAGGAAAGGGAACGGACAGGGAAAGGGAATGGAAGGGAAAGGAAGGTAAGGAAAACTGAATGGGAGGGAATGGAAGGAAAGGGAACGGAAAGGGAAAGGAAATGGAAGGGAGAGGAAGGGAAGAAAAGGGGAATGGGAGGGAATGGAAGGAAAGGGAACGGAAAGGGAAAGGGAATAGAAGGGAAAGGAAGGGAAGAAAAGGGGAATGGGAGGGAATGGAAGGAGAGGGAACGGAAAGGGAAAGGGAATGGAAGGGAAAGGAAGGGAAGGAAAACTGAATGGAAGGGGATGGAAGGAAAGGGAACGGAAAGGGAAAGGGAAGGGAAGGGAAAGAAAGGGAAGGAAAGGGAAATGGGAGGGAATGGAAGGAAAGGGAGCGGAAAGGGAAAGGGAATGGAAGGGAAAGGAAGGGAAGGAAAGGGGAATGGGAGGGAATGGAAGGAAAGGGAACGGAAAGGGAAAGGGAATGGAAGGGAAAGGAAGGGAAGAATAGGGGAATGGGAGGGAATGGAAGGAAAGGGATCGGAAAGGGAAAGGGAATGGAAGGGAAAGGAAGGGAAGGAAAGGGAAATGGGAGGGAGTGGAAGGGAAAGGAAAGGAAGAAAATTAAAGGAAAAGGAAGGGAGGTATAGGGAAGATTAGAGAAAGGGAAGAAAGATCATAGTCATCATCAGGTTTGTTTTGTATTATTTTTCCACACGTGTTGGGCGGGAGTGATAAAACCTGTAAATGGCCTTAGCATCAGTGAACCCTCGGTACATCCTAAACCTATTGACAGAGAATACGTTTGCCTTCACTGGAGAATCGTGTTGTGTTAGTTTTGTTCATGATTCGCTGCTGGCTGATAAAACCCTTCTAGCCTCAGCATCAGTGTATCCTCGGTGCATACTAAACCAGACATTACCTACGTTTTCTGTACTATTTGTTTTCATTCGTGATAGGAGACTCGTGTTGTGTATGACTTTTGTTTCATGCTTCGGTGCTGAGTGATGAGAGAGGAAAACACTTAACCCGGTAGCAGCGACGGGCCAAATTTGTGACTTTACTGTGTACCAGCGACGGGCCACATTTTTGCCATGATATAAACCCCCCAAAATAGATGATGCATAAACTGATCACAAATGCGTTGATATATATTATGAAATGGTTTGCGTGAGTGATGATTTTTTTTTTTTTTCCGCTTAGAGGGGCCCTTAAGAAACGTGATCCCTGCAGCTACCTGGTTAACTAGTCTCCTCCTCTCCTCCTCCTGCTCCTCCTCCCTCCCTCCTCCCTCCTCCTTGTCTCCTCTTCGTAATCTCAGCTTCCAGTATCGACAGTTTCTTTGTTTCTCTTTTCCCCAGTTTTAGAAAGTTTCAAGTTCCCCTCACGAAGGTTGACAAATCCTTCCAACTGATCCTCCTCCTCCCCCTCCCCCTCCTCCTCTTCCTCCTCTCTTCGATCTTCCTTTCTTCCTATCCTTTTCATTTTTCTCCATCTTCTTCATCTACGTCTTCGCATCCATCCTTTTCCTTCACTCTACATATTCTAATTTATCTTCTCTTTTCGTCTTTTCCCTTTATCTTCCTCTTTCGTCCATCTTCTCTTTTGTCCCTCTTCATTCTTTTCTCACGTTCCGTCTCTTCCTTTCATCCTATTCTCACTCTCCTCCTCCTCCTCCTCCTTCTTTCTCAGTCGTGTCATCTATCCTCCTTGCACTTTCTTAAACAAGGTTACAGTCTCTCTCTCTCTCTCTCTCTCTAAGGAATAACAAATAAATTCCTAAATAAACGCTGCATGCAAATATTTCGGTGCTGCCCTCTCTCTCTCTCTCTCTCTCTCTCTCTCTCTCTCTCTCTCTCTCTCTCTGAATGTTGGGAATGTTGGGCTTCATTAAAAGAAACTTTGTATTCAAGAATAAAGATGTAATACTCCCGCTCTACAACAGTTTAGTCAGACCCCACTTGGAATATGCGGTACAGTTTTGGTCCCCCCACCATGCAAAGGATATTGCTAAATTAGGTGTTCAGCGTCGGGCAACGAAAATGATCCCTTTCTTGCGCAACAAATCCTACGAAGAAAGGCTTTCTACCCTTAACATGTTCTCTCTTGAGAAACGTCGCCTCCGAGGAAAACTGATCGAATGTTTTAAAATACTTAATGGTTTCACGAATGTAGACAGATCAACATTGTTTATGATCGATGACAGTCTGCGCACGAGGAACAATGGCGTAAAACTCAGGTGTAGACAAGTAAATTCAGACTGCACAAAATTTTTCTTCACCAACGTTGTAGTGCGAGAATGGAATAAGCTTCCACCATCAGTGGTCCAGTGTAACACGATTGACTCCTTCAAAAATAAGCTCGACCGTCACTTCCTTCAACTTAATATCAACTAGAGTAGAAGTGCAACGTTTTGGAGTCTTCTGATTAATGTAAAATCACTTAGGTTTAAGGACAGACCACCAAGTCTGGACCATGGGGTCTGTGTGGTCTGATTTTCTATGTAAATCTATGTAAATCTCTCTCTCTCTCTCTCTCTCTCTCTCTCTCTCTCTCTCTCTCTCTCTCTCTCTCTCTCTCTCTCTCTCTCTCTCTCTGTCACCACACCGCATCGTTAATGACACACTGATTTAAAAACACTCGCACGGCAACCACCAACGAACCAAACACATAAAAAATAAAAAATAAAAGACAGAAGAGAATAATAAAAGGAACGAATGTGACACTTCCAAACTAATTCTTTTCCCGCCAAAATTGCATTAGCGCGCCAAATTTAATTCCCCGCTCGCCTCCGCTGGAATTTTTTTGTTATAAGCGGGATTTTTGAATGGCCAAGTGCAATATGAGGAAGAGGAGGAGGAGGAAGGATAAAATTCGAGAAGATGAAAGCCCAGCCATGAAAATCACTTCCCCATCTCTCTCTCTCTCTCTCTCTCTCTCTCTCTCTCTCTCTCTCTCTCTCTCTCTCTCTCTCTCTCTCTCTCTCTCTCTCTCTCTCTCTCTCTCTCTCATGTGTTTCCTAGGGTAAGAGGATTGGGAGGAGCAGGACAGAAAGAGCTGATATGTGTGTGTGTGTGTGTGTGTGTGTGTGTGTAATTCACCACGGCCTGATCACGAGTTGGACTCGCTTTCGCCAGCAGGTTCCCTCACGACGTGAACAAGTGTTCATTATTGTCGATCTCTGGGTACTGCCAGGACCTCACACACAACACACCCCATCCCCCTTGCTCAAGGGAGGACAGTAACTACTCCTAGTCAGCAGAAAGAATCCGGCCTGAGCAGGGCTCGAACCGCCGCCTTTTAGCCGTGAAGCCTTGCAGCGCGCCGCTCTAACCGATTGAGCTACCAGAGCGGTGTGTGTGTGTGTGTGTGTGTGTGTGTGTGTGTGTGTGATCTTAATAAGTTTTGGTAAAAGTGTGTTATGCTTCCCTTTGTGTACAGTTAGGTAGCGTGCTTTCGCCAATTCGTACACACCGCTTCTCTACGTAAGGGATCCGTATGCATGTAACAAAGACGCACTGATGCTGAGGCTAGTTAGGTGTTTTCCTCTCTCATCACTCAGCACCGAAGCAGGAAACAAAAGTCATACACAACACGAGTCTCCTATCACGAATGAAAACAAAAAGTACAGAAAAGGTAGGTAATGTCTGGTTTAGTATGCACCGACGATACACTGATGCTGAGGCTAGTAGGTTTCTATCAGCCAGAAACGAAATATGAAGCTAACTAGCACAACACGATTCTCCAATGAAGGTAAACGTAGTCTCTGTCAACAGGTTTAGGATGTACCGAGGGTTCACTGATGCTAAGGCCAGGTACAGGTTTCATCACTCCTGCCCAACACGTGAGCAAAAATAATACAAAACAGAAATCTACTCTCTCCGTATAGGTTTCGTATGTACCAAGGATTCAATGATGCTAAAGGCCAGGTTTTTTATCGCTTCGGCCCGACACTTAAACGAAAATAATACAAAACAGGAATATACTCTAAAGATAAACCTAAGTCTCCGTACAGGTTTAGTATGTACCAGGGATTCACTGATGCTAAAGGCCAGTTTAAGGTTTTTTTATCACTTCGGCCCGACACTTAAACGAAAATAATAAAAAACAGGAATATGCTCTAAAGATAAACCTAAGTCTCCGTATAGGTTTAGTATGTACCAAGGATTCACTGTTGCTGAGGCTAGTTATAGGTTACAGGTTTTTATCACTACGAAAGGAAACTTAATACACAACAGCATTCTCCTTTAAAGATAAATATATTCTCTGTATATTGGCTTAGTATGTACCGAATAGTCACTGATGCTTAGGCCAGTTACATCTTTTTTACCATTCCTGCCCGACACGTAAACAACGGGAGTCTGCTCTAAAGATAAACGTATTCTCTGTATTTAGGTGTAGTTTACACCGAGTAGTCCCAGATATAGCTCTTTTTTATCACTCCGGCCGACACGTGAGCGGAAAGTAATGGAAAGTAATGGCATGAGGTCGTGGCAGCGACAGGCCTATCTAGATAACGCGACATATTACCTCCCCAGCCAGCACATTCACGCCGGGGCACAGCTTGGGGCGTGTTCAGCACTTTGCCGCCCAAGCACACATATTTGACAAGGCTTTCGTGGGAGCTGTGGTAGGCATTTCCAGAGGTGCTTTTATGACCCTGGTAGTAGGTGGACCATTCTTCTGTACCATGAACATGAAAAAAAAATCATTAAAACCCGAATAATCTCCTTTTGGGCTAATGGAAATAGTTGATGTGAGAGGAAGAAGCGTCAGAGTATGTATACCAGCCCGGGGAGAAAGAAGTTGGAGGGAGGGTCGGTCAGGCTGGGCAGTGTTGTAGCTTATATACCTGAGCTTTTTATTATTATTATTATTATTATTATAAGAGGCCCACCTGCAGCCCCCAAACACCTGAGACGCCGCGAATAAGAAAATAAAAGTGAAAGCAATGAGAGAGAGAAGCAGAAAGCGGTCGAGATGATATAGACGATTAGAGAAGTGGAAAGAATGAGAGGGACGGTAAAAAAAATATGTCTTCAAATACACGAATATAAAAACAAAAAATATTCATCGCGATATTAATTAGCTTGGTATTCTCACACACCTCCGCCTCTCACACCAATTATTATTCTCAAAGGCCGAAAAGGAGATCAATCGGATGCTAATGATGGTTTAGTTTAAGGCTCGCAGTACAGAAGAATAGTCAAACTACTACCAGGGTCATAATTACTCCCGGAAGTGAACCAAACGCCTATGAAAGCCTTGTTAAATATGAGTGATTAGGCACCGAAATGTTTAATAAAATATGACCCTAAAACTGGCTTGCCCTACGTATATACCTCATTTTTCCTCCCTCCATCGCCTTCCCCAGTTCCTTCCCCTCAGTGCATGTAAGCCTTTGATGTGTATATCGGTACCATGTATAACTAGTGTGTGGCGTTGTGACAGGGGGTGAGTATGAGCCGCCTCCGTTCCCCCTTTCCTTTTCCCCTTCCTAAAGTATTGAAATTGATAGTGTTCGTTCGCTGTATTGGATAACGTTTTAAGGATGATATATAGAGAGCCCGGAACGGTATAGAGGACTGTTATATGCGTGTGTTCTCCTTCCTCTTCCTCTCCCTTTTTCCCTTCATAAAGTATTGAAGTGGATGGCCGGTGTCCGTGCGTTGTATTGGGCCGCGTTAGGAGTGATGTACGTAGATAGTTCTGAGCTGCATATGAAGGACCCTTGTATGCATGTGTCTTGCTTCCCTGCCCTTTCCTTCCTTCACTCTTTTCCTTCTTCCGTCCTTTTCTTCCCCTTCCTTTCCTCCTTCCATTACTTTTCTTCTTTCTTCTCCTTTCCTTTTTCGTATTCTTCTCCCCATCCTTTTCTTCTCCCTTGTCTTCTTTCTTTCCTTCCTTCCATATTTTTTTTTTTTGTGTGTGTGTGTTTCGCCTTTAACCGTAAATGAAAGAATAAATGAATAAATACGATGATAAATATGCGAATAAATAAGCAAAATTAATGAATATACAAAGACTTAAATACAACCCTTTTCTCTTATTTAGAAGCATTGATTCTCTCTCTCTCTCTCTCTCTCTCTTCCCACGCCACGCCGGTATTTGCTTGCCTCGCCTTCAATATCTATCATGAATTATTAGAATGGTTACTCTAAATGGATGTCAGAATCAATTATCGCCGCTAATGGAAATATCTATTGGCCTCTGTGTGTGTCTTTCTGTGTGTGTGTGTGTGTGTGCGTGTGTGTGTGTATGTATATATGTATGCGTAGACGTGTAACGCTTAGAATATATAAGCTGCAATTTTAGGGGACCTCGAATCACTCGTTTTGTTAAGTTTGATAATGATTGGATGTTAGGAGGGAAATACTTAAAAATAATGTTAAAAGAATGGGAAAAATTATGTGGAAGATGATATTACTACTACTACAACTACTACTACTACTACTACTAATAATAATAATAATAATAATAATAATAATAATAATAATAATAATAATAATAATAATAATAATAATAATAATAATAATAGTAATAATAATAAAGAGGAATTGATCATCAGGAAGGAAACGGAGAAAATAAATGGAAAACTGGAATTAATACTCGATTTATACGCGTTTTCGTCCTGGAGGAATACTGGATCCTCCTCTTCCATTTCCTTGCACCCCGAACACACACACACACACACACACACACACACACACACACACACACATTTTGCTATTTGCTAATGCACCCAATCAACTGGTTCGTCTCCCCTCCTCTCCCCTATTTTTCCATCCCTCCCTTTCCCTTCCCTTCCATCTCTTATTTTCCGACCCTTCGTGAAAGCGGCGGCTGAGCGATTTGCGTTCGTGCCGACAATTCTCAGTCATCGCCGAGTGGCCTAAGACTACCCAATGACTTTCTGAAAACCACTTATCATCTGACTCTAACGAAATATGGTTAAGTGGAGTTCCAGTGAGCAGCATGAGCCAAGCAATATCGACATAAAAAATAAAATAAAAAATAAAAAAAACGTAAAAAATATATATCTTCTAAATTCTCCCCTACACTCCCTTCACTTCTCTTCACCCTCCTTCCTTCTATCCTTCCTCCCCATCCTTACTCTCTTTTCCTTTCCTGACCTCTTCTCCCCCCAGCAGCTCCGCCTCTTTTCTCCCCTCCCTCGGGCACAAGGCGACACGAGGGGAACAAAGTGCAACAAAGACCGCGGCGGAAATGTAAACTTTTTATCTCGGAGGTGGTGTTGCCCGCGTACTCGACTTCCTCCCATGCGAGTGTTTAAAGGGTAACCTCGATAAATTTCCCTTGTGGTATGTGTGGTGGTGGCGGTGGAGGTGCTGTGGTGGTGGTGGTGGTGGGTGTTTTGATATGAAGGATGGGTTAGAATATAAGGCGGTGAGAGCAAGGAGGAGGAGGAGGAGGAGGAGGAGGAGGATGACGACGAAACAGATGAATGCATGAATGTATAATAAGAATAAGAGAGATGAGGAGAAGGATCAAAGGAAGGAAAAGGGAGATGGAGAGGAAGTAGAACGAAAATAAAAAAGGAAGAATGATGATGATGATGATGAGGAGGAGGAGGAGGAGGAAAGAAGGATGAAAATTGAATGTAAAAAAGCATTTGGAGGAAGACGATGAAGAGATGACTGTGCTCTCTTTTTTTTTTTTTTTTTTTTTTAATCAAGGATATAGTACGAGGAGGAAGTGGGTTAGTGGTGAGGTACAGGTGGGGAATAGGAAAGACAATAGGAGTGTACAGTTGTATGGTGTAGGTTCGTTAGTTGTTCTGGTGTAGTTATTGTTTATCGGGCACCTTATTTGTATACCCCTGGCGTGCTGGGGGTGTGCGTGTTTGGATTGTTTGTGTGTAGAGAGCTAAGCTAAGTTATGGCGTCACTTGTGTGAAGTGATGTGTGGGCGGTTGTTCTCGTAGTGACTTCAAGCTGCGCGGAAACCAGGGGTGGACCAAGTTCGTGCTGCCGTCAAGCTCCTTGACGTGGGTGTAGTTCACGTCGTCTTGCTTGTCTAGTTTCTCCCATATCTTTCCGGCCGCCTCCCGTAGCCTTGTGCTGACTACTATACATTTCAGCGGCGGACAAACGCTGTTTTTCGCAAATATCTCCTAAACGAATCTCAGCGCTTTGTTCTGCAGCCTCTGAATCTCTCTCTCTCTCTCTCTCTCTCTCTCTCTCTCCATGGAAACATGCAATTGTTGTCCCGATTTTTAAAGGAGGGGATAGCAATATCAACTCCAATTACAGACCTATATCTCTCCTCCCTGTGATATCAAAGGTCTTAGAAAAAATTGTAGCTAAGCAACTTTCTGACCACCTAGAAGGGAATGCTTTACTTTCTAACTCTCAACACGGATTCAGGCCGGAGCTATCTACTGAAACTGCTCTCACAGTAATATCCAATAATGTATATAGTAACCTAGATAACAAGAGAATTACTCTGATAACTTTATGTGACTTATCGAAGGCATTCGACAGTGTTAACCACGACATTTTACTGCAGCGATGCCTTAAACTACGTATAGACCCTTTCTGGATCCAAGACTACCTATCAAACAGAACTCAATCAGTCCGGCTAAACAATCACATATCACCCAAATCCTTAATAACACATGGAGTCCCACAAGGCTCTATCCTTGGCCCTATTCTTTTACTATTTTTGTTAATGATATCTCAGATCACATCAGCGACTGTATACTGGTTCAGTACGCAGATGACACACAGTTTATCCACAGTGACAGCATTAATAACATAGACCAGCTAATAACCAGAGCTAAAGTAACACTGTCGAATGCCAAGACTTACTTCCTAAAAAGTGGCCTTATGTTGAATTCTAACAAAACCCAATTTATATTTATCGGCACACGGCAACTGTTATCGAGCTTACCAGATGATATGACCATCAACTTTGACGGAAGTGATATACCAATAAGCAAACATGTTAAAATATTGGGTGTTTACTTTGACAAGTACATGACGTTCGACACACACATACATCAACTCAACAAAAAGTAATAGGGTTATAATGTTCATAAACGGAATTAAGTACATATTTGATAAGGACACCAGAGTGATTGTTATCAAGACACTAGTGTTAAGTCTAATCAATTACGGACTAAAAATATGTGGCAACAACAATGAGACCCTCATGCATCGAGTGCAAAACTGCAAAACTTCGCTGCCAAAGTTGCTGCTGGGGGCTACAAAGACGCGACCGTGCTACTCCTGTGTTACAAGAACTAAAGTGGATAAAGATGAAAGAAAAAGTGAAATTCGATCAGTGCATAATGGTGTATAAAGTGACCCATAAATATTATCCTGAGTGGCTACTAAACTTACCATATGTAACACAAATTAACGAACTTGTAACGAGATAAAACGGAGACCTATTTATCCCAAGAGTGAGAACAGACAATGGTGCGCGGTCACTATTAGTAAGTGGACCAAGAGCATGGAACAAGCTCCCCCCTAATATAAAAGAACTCCCGTCACTCACGAGCTTCAAGAAAGCCCTAACTATTCACACTCTTCAAGGAGGCTTTTGCTAAAGAACGCGTGAAGGACATAATATACACTTATCTCGTACATATGTATTATATCTAGCAAGTTCCTATATATGATATCCCATGTAAATATTTAGTAATTAAGATAAAAGATTAGTTAAAGAAAGTCTTATATATGATATCTGTACTACATGTAAAGTGTTTAGTAATTAAGAGAAAAGCCATTGTACATTGTACTTTAATGGAATAAAGCATTCTGATTCTGATTCTGATTCTCTCTCTCTCTCTCTCTCTCTCTCTCTCTCTCTCTCTCAAACGATCTGATCTACATCTGTATAGCATTTTCCACAACGTGTGTGTGTGTGTGTGTGTGTGTGTGTGTGTGTGTGTGTGTGTGTGTGTCCTTCACCGCCACAATCTACATATGAACGCCATTCTCAATACATTTTTTAACCTGACTGTGTATATGCATATGCCTTCATGTATATGTGTGTGTGTACCTCTGCACGTATGTATGTATGTATGTATGTATGTATATGCGTGTATTCCTCACTAGACGGTCAATACCACTACCTCATCACTGCCATATTTTCATGCATGGCTTAAACAGGCCCAGTCAAGCGTGGACGGTCCGCCTCATTGGGCTCATTTCCAACATTTTCTGCCCAGCGCCGCGGTGACCGAGGACAGGGGCGAGGAGGGAAGAGTAGAGGGTGGAGGGGGAGGTAGGGAAGGAGGGAGGGAGGGGTAAACTGGAAAGGAAGGAAAGGGGGATTGGTGTGGAAGAAGGAAAGAGGAAGGGGAGGAGAGGTAGGTAGATAGAGGGAAGGTAGGTAGGTAGGTAGGTAGGGAGGGAGGGAAGGAGGGAGGCAGGGGTAAACTGGAAAGGAAGGAAAGGGGGATTGGTGTGGAAGAAGGAAAGAGGAAGGGGAGGGGAGGTAGGCATAGGTAAGTAGGTAGGTAGGGAGGGAAACATGGAAACATGGAAACATGGAAACGCAGGCAACAGAAAGCCTATTGGCTCATTACGAGGTTGCCCGCTTTAGTGATTTAATCTGCTCGACAGCCTGGGGCCTGGGGAGCAGATGAAAGCACCTCGACATTGAG
This sequence comes from Eriocheir sinensis, assembly GCF_024679095.1. Classification (NCBI taxonomy): domain Eukaryota; kingdom Metazoa; phylum Arthropoda; class Malacostraca; order Decapoda; family Varunidae; genus Eriocheir; species Eriocheir sinensis. Next base: position 14,623,750 of record NC_066510.1, on the reverse strand, counting down.
GAGTAGATGAAAGCACCTCGATATTGAGGAGCAGATGAAAGCAACTCAATATTCAGTTTACTCCCGACGCAGCGAAGTGACGGTCGATTCTATATTTGAAGGAGTTGATAGTATTCGCATTTACTACTTCTGAAGGAAGATTGTTCCAGTGACGGATGACTCGGTTTGAAAAGAAACTCCTTCCGATGTCTGTGTTACATCGCTTAGACTGAATGGGTAAACCGTTATTTCTAGTTCTTAGGTTGGTTTGCAATTCAAAGAAATTGGAGTAATCGACGTTATTGAATTTTTTCAGATACTTGAAGACTTGAATCATATCTCCTCGTAGGCGTCTTTTCTCTAATGTAAAGAGATTGAGTCGCTTGAGTCGTTCCTCGTACGGTTGAGCCCTTAAGGTTGGTATCATTTTCGTGGCGCGTCGCTGAATCCTTTTCCAGTAAATCAATGTCCTTTCTGTAATTAGGAGACCAGAACTGTACTGCATACTCGAGGTGCGGTCTTACCATGGAATTATACAAGGATAGCATCACGTCTGGCGTTTTACACTCGAAGTTCCTCGCTATGAACCCGAGCATAGTGTTGGCTTTGTTGTATGCTTTTTTACAGTGATTCGCGTGTTTCAGGTCACTGCTGATAGTGACTCCAAGATCCTTTTCCTCCTGCATCGCTTGCAGAGGTCTCCCATTCATGATGTATGTGGTTACTATTTCTGGACCCAATGTGCATGACTTTGCATTTGTCAACATTAAAAGACATTTGCCATTTTTCCGACCATTCGATAATGTGATTGAGGTCTTTCTGAATGATTTCGCAGTCGGTCTTTGTGAGGGCCTTTCCCCCCACCTTAGTGTCATCAGCAAATTTCGATATTGTGGATTTCAGTCCTGCTTCGAGGTCGTTGATATATATGATGAAGAGAATGGGTCCCAGCACTGACCCTTGAGGCACTCCACTAGTGACTGGAAGCCAATCGGAAGGCTGTCCGTTGAGTAGTACTCGTTGTTTTCTGTCGGTGAGCCAATCTCTTATCCACGCGATCAGATTGGCTCCAATGCCCGCCGAGTGCAGTTTCTTAAGGAGTCGCTCGTGCGGTACTTTGTCGAAGGCTTTCTGAAAGTCCAGGTATATAACATCACTGGGGATGTGGGCATCCCAGTTCTTATATATACCTTGGAAGAAGTCTAATAAATTCGTTAGGCAGGAGCGCTTGTTTCTGAAGCCATGCTGGGTGTCGGAGATTACATTATTGTCTTCTAGAAACTTAACAAGTTTGTCTCTAATAATCTTTTCGAGTATTTTTCCTGCCACTGATGTCAAACTTATGGGCCTGTAGTTTAATGCAACGCTTTTGTCTCCCTTTTTGAAAATTGGTGTTACGTTCGCCATCTTCCAGTCTTCCGGGACCTTTTTCAATTGAACAGACTGGAAGGGATGGAGAGGGGTAGGAGAGGTTAGGTAGGTAGATAGGAAAAAGGGAAAGGAGAGAGGCAAGGACAGGCTGGAAGGGAAGGGGGATTGGTGTGGAAGAAGAGGAAGGGAAGGATAGGTAGGAAGACAAAAGGTAGGTAGGAAGGTAGGTAGGTAGGTAGGTAGGGAGGGAGGGAAGGAGGGGTACGAGAGGCAAGAGAAAGCTGGAAGGGATGGTGAGGAAAAGCTAGGATGGAAAAGGGAAGGGAAAGGAGGAGGAGGAGGAGGGCGAAAGCAGCAGAGTCTTAACAGAGAGCAGGAGTGGTGGACAAGGTTTGGGAGGGAAGCAGAAAGGGTGGATAGGCCAGGGGGGGAGGCAGGGGAGAGGAGGAGGAGGAGGAGGAGGAGGAGGAGGAGGAGGAGGCGGTCAGGCAGAGGCGGAATATTGTTATTGATAAACCTCTTATTTACATTCATTTTTTCTCTCTCTCTCTCTCTCTCTCTCTCTCTCTCATTTCCCATTAATCGTTCCTTTCTTTCTCTTTCTCTACCTCCACTTCCTTCCCTTCCTCTAGCTCTTCCTTCCTTGCTCCTCTCCTCCTTTCTCTCATCTCTCTTTCCTTTTGTAGCATTTTCCTTCTTCCTTCCTTCCTCCCTTCTTCTCTCGTGTTTCTCTCCTTCTTTGCAAATAAACTCCCGACACTTTATTTCCCTACTTCCTTCCCTACTCTCTCTCTCTCTCTCTCTCTCTCTCTCTCTCTCTCTCTCTCTCTCTCTCTCTCTCTCTCTCTCTCATCCGTAGCTTAACGTGTGTGTGTGTTGTGTGTGTGTGTGTGTGTGTGTGTGTGTGTGTGTGTGTGTGTGTGTGTGTGTGTGTGTGTGTGTGTGTGTGTGTGTGTGTATTTCCTCTCGCACTCTGGGTTCTCCATTTCCTCTCACTGCGTCGTAATTGCATTTTATTCTCTCTTCTTTATTTTTTTCACATTTCCCTTCGATATTTTCGCTTTGGTGCCGCTGTCGACCAAATTTCCTCCAAGCTGAGCACCCCGCGGGGCAAGCTGATGCCACCCCGCCCCGCCCCGCCATGCCCAGGCCGACCAGCCCTCCCATCCACCCCTCTCCCTGCAGCAGGCTTGACGGAGGAAATGAAAAATAAACACACACACACACACACACACACACACACACACACACACACACACACACACACACACACACACACTTCTTGCCTACTGAGGTTTTAGTCACTCAATCCTTCTCTCTATTCTTCCCTTCCTCCTTTCTTAATATATACTCCATCCTTTGCCTATCCCCATCCATTTGTTCTTTCCTCCATTGCTCCCTTACGTTACTGGCGCGAGAAAGCAGGAAGGAGAAAGGAAAGGAAGCAGGAAGGACATAGGGAAGGGAAAGAGAGGCAGGGAAGCAGGAGGAACAGGAAAGGAAATGACGAAACAGCTCGGGAGGGAGGGGCGGAGGAAAGCAGGAAGGACCATGAGAAGAGAGAAAGGAGGAATATGAGATGAACAAAACATGGAAGGGAGGCTGGGGAGGAGGAAGTAGCTCGGGAAGGAAGGAAGGAGGGAGGAAAAAAAAGTAGGAAGGACCAAGGGAAGAGAGAAACAGGAAGGATGCAAGAGGAACAGGAGGGGGAAGGGAGACAGGAAAGGAGGAAGTAGCTCGGGAAGGAAAGAAGGAGAGGAGAGGAAGCAAGAAGCACTAAGGGAAGAGAGAAACAGGAAGGATACGAGAGGAACAGGAGGGGGAATGAATGAATGGGAAGGAAGAAAAAAAGGAAAGAAAACAGGAAGGAACAAGGGAAGAGAGAAAGATACGATGCAAGAGGAACAAGAGAAAAGGGATGCTGAGGGATGAGAAGAGCCTAGCAAGGGAGGTGGACAGGCGGTGAACAGACTCGATCACAGGGAGGTAAGCTGTGTAGGGTGGGGAAGGAGTCAGGCTCGGTGAAGGGATGAGGAAGGGAGGGAAGAAGGGGAGGTGGAAGCAAGTGTAGGCGGGGATTAGGTGGATCCGTAGCCAGCTGTTGTGTCCCTCAGGAGGCAGAAACAGCAGGAGACAAGGAGAGCAGGAGGCAGGCGCAGCAGAGGGATGGTTAAAGGAAGGAATATGATAGCAGGAGACGAGAGGCAAAGCTTGAGGTAGGATGAGAGAGAGAGAGAGAGAGAGAGAGAGAGAGAGAGAGAGAGAGAGAGAGAGAGAGAGAGAGAGAGAGAGAGAGAGAGAGAGAGAGAGAGAGAGAGAGAGAGAGAGAGAGAGAGAGAGAAAGAATGAATGGGTGTTCTGTATCGTCTCCGCCAGTTCTTCTTCCCCGCACATATGCTGTCCATATACAGGGGCCTTGTCCGCCCTCGTATGGAGTATGCATCACATGTGTGGGGGGGCTCCACTCACACAGCTCTAATGGACAGAGTAGTGTCAAAAACTTCATCTCATCAACTCCCCTCCTCATACTGACGGTCTTCTTCCTCTTAAATTCTGCTGCCATGTTGCCTCTCTATCTTCTATCGATATTTTCATGCTGACTGCTATTCTGAGCTTGGTAACTGCATGCCTCCCCCCTCCCGCGGCCCCGCTGCACTCGACTTTCTACTCTAGCTCATCCCTATACTGTCCAAACCCCTTATGCAAAAGTTAACCAGCAACTTCACTCTTTCATCCCTTACACTGGTAAACTCTAGAACAGCCTTTCTTCGTCAGTATTTCCTCCTGCCTATAACTTGACCTCTTTCAAGATGAGTGTATCAAGACACCTCTCCACCCGAAATTCACCTCTCTTTTGGGTACTCTATACCGTCATCTGTTGAGGGAGCGGCAAGTAGCGGGCTTTTTTCTCTACACTCTTTTTGTTGCCCTTGAGCCGTCTCCTTTGTTGTAAAAAAAATGAAGGTAAGTGAGAAGAAAAAGGAGGAAAAAGGCAAGGACTGAAGAGAGGGCGGAAAGAAGGGCCAGGGGTGAAGGGAAAAAATGAGGAGGAAGAAAAAGGATAAATAAGGTAAGGGAGGGGACCGCAGGTAAAAGAGTGGAGATAAAGGGGAAGAAATGGAAGGGAGGAAATAGGCCCGGGGGAAGGGAAAAAATTCGGAAGAGGAAGAAAAAAGAGAGGGGAATGAAGGTAAAAGGGAAGACATAGAAGAAGAAAGGAGGTGAGGGCTGGAGGAAGGGCGGATATAAGGGCCTGGAGGAAGGAAAGAATGGGGAAAAGAGGAAGAAAAAGGATAGAGAAAGGAGGGAGAAGTTAAGAAAGAAAGGAGAGCCAAGAAAAATGACCTTGTTGTTAGTAGTGAGGGTGGTGGTGGTGGGGGGGAGGCAGCTTTGTCAAGATATAAGGTCGTCCCCTGACAGATCACAGCGGCTGTCGACCGAGCCTTCTGTTTTTTTCTCTCTCTCTCTCTCTCTCTCTCTCTCTCTCTCTCTCTCTCTCTCTCTCTCTCTCTCTCTCTCTCTCTCTCTCTCTCTCTCTCTCTCTCTGTCTGTCTGTCTGCATCTATCTGTGTCTGTGAGGTGTGAATATCTCTCTCTCTCTCTCTCTCTCTCTCTCTCTCTCTCTCTCTCTCTCTCTCTCTCTCTCTCTCTCTCTCTCTCTCTCTCTCTCTCTCTCTCTCTCTCTCTCTCTCTCTCTCTCTCTCTCTCTCTCTCTCTCTCTCTCTCTCTCTCTCCCCATGTGTGTGTGTGTGTGTGTGTGTGTGTGTGTGTGTGTGTGTGTGTGTGTGTGTGTGTGTGTGTGTGTCCCCTTGGCTGGCCGCGCACGCCCCGTCCTTCACTTTAATTGGCTGTTGCGGCGAGTTCTTGTTTCACGGCCGCCAACTCTGCTTTCCTGTTTGTGTTCCGCTGTTTTCCGCCTCTTGTGGGGTTTTGTGGCGCTCCACTTCTCGCCTCACCCCTCACAAGCCCTGCAGAATGTGTGTGTGTGTGTGTGTGTGTGTCTGGTGTCTGGTGTCTCTCTGTCTGTTCGTTTCTTTTCCTTTTGCTTTCTCTCCCTCACCCCACATAAGTTCTGCAGAAAGTCTCTCTATGCCTGTCTCTGTTACTGTCTGCATGTATGTATCTGTTTCTCTCTTTTCGTTTTGTTTTCTCTTCCTCTCCTCTTAATTTTCTTCTTCTCAATGTATATTCTATTTTGTTGTTTTGGTCTTTCTCCCTTCATGCTTTCCCTCTCTCCCCTTCCTTATCGTTTTTTTCTATTATTTCCTTTTTCTTGCTTTTCTTCTTTCCCCCTTTTAGTCATTTCCTCCTTCCCTTTAATTCCCCTCCTGCTATGCGTTTCCTTTCATTTCCTCCCCTCTTCCTCAGTTCCCTCATCTGTCCTTTCTTCTCTACACCCCATTCTTCCTCCTTCCCATCCCTCCACCCCCTTCTTCCTCCTTCCCATCCCTCCACCCCCTTCTTCCTCCTTCCCATCCCTCCACCCCCTTCTTCCTCCTTCCCATCCTCCACCCCTTCTTCCTCCTTCCCATCCCTCCACCCCTTCTTCCTCCTTCCCATCCCTCCACCCCTTCTTTCCTCCTTCCCATCCCTCCACCCCTTCTTCCTCCTTACCATCTATCCACGCCCTTCTTCCTCCTTCCCATCCCTCCACCCCCTTCTTCCTCCTTCCCATCCCTCCACCCCCTTCTTCCTCCTTCCCATCCCTCCACCCCCTTCTTCCTCCTTCCCATCCCTCCACCCCCTTCTTCCTCCTTCCCATCCCTCCACCCCCTTCTTCCTCCTTCCCATCCCTCCACCCCCTTCTTCATCCTTCCCATCCCTCCACCCCCTTCCTCCTTCCCATCTCCATCCCTCCCCCCTTCTTCCTCCTTCCCATCCCTCCACCCCCCTTCTCCTTCCTTCCCATCCCTCCACCCTTCTTCTTCCTCCTTCCCATCCTTTCTTCCCCCTTCTTCCTTCTTCCCATCCCTCCACCCCCTTCTTCCTCCTTCCCATCCCTCCACCCCCTTCTTCCTCCTTCAGAGTAGTTAAAACTGCAAACAAATTGGTTGGCTTCATCGGACGAGTCTTTAATAATAAATCGGAAAAAGTAATATTAAAACTGTTTAATTCGTTGGTTCGACCCCGTCTAGATTACTGTGTACAGTTTTGGTCTCCCTACTACAGAAAAGACATAGAAAAGTTGGAACGGGTCCAACGAAGAGTAACAAAGATGATTCCTAGGTTGAGAAATTTGTCATATGAACAAAGGCTTAAAGAAGTAAATTTATTCAGCCTATCAAAACGAAGAATGCAAGGAGATCTAATAGAAGTGTTTAAAATGTTTAAAGGATTCAGTGATATTAATGCGGAAGATTACTTTACAATTGATCGATCAAATAGAACAAGAAGAAATCACAATTTGAAGATAAGTGGTAAAAGATTCTCGTCGCACGAAGCTAAACACTTCTTCTTCAATCGAGATGTTAATGTTTGGAACTCTCTACCTTGTGATGTCGATAGTACAACAGTTACGGCCTTCAAGAATAGATTAGACAAGTGTTTTGAATCCAACCATCAACTAAGATATTACTCATTGTCGTAATAACGTTAAGTTCTTTCGAATACTGGTGTCCTTGTCCGCTTTTATCGCCCGGTTAGTGGTAGCAGTAATGGTAGGTCTTTCCTCTTTCCTACATAAATTCCATGCAGTTTTTCCATGCTGCATGGTTCTTTTTCCTTTCCTGCCAGCTTTGGCTGGAGGGATGGGGGGGTGGGGAGGAGCCTTCGCCTTTGCTGTCCTTCATCTTCCACCTTTGATTAGATAGTTAGTGTAGCTTGTCACAAACAACCTCGTAAGGACCAGTAGGTCTGCTGTTGTTTGTTCTTCCTTTGTGCTCCCTTTGTGTTCCATCCTATCACTATCAGCAGTGACCTGAAACACGCGAATCACTGTAAAAAAGCATACAACAAGGCTAACATTATGCTCGGGTTCATAGCGAGGAACTTCGAGTGTAAAACACCAGACGTGATGCTATCCTTGTATAATTCCATGGTAAGACCGCACCTCGAGTATGCAGTGCAGTTCTGGTCTCCCAATTACAGAAAGGACATTGCTCTACTGGAAAGGATTCAGCGACGCACCACAAAGATGATTCCAACCTTCAGGGCTCAACCGTACGAGGAACGACTCAAGCGACTCAATCTCTTTACATTGGAGAAAAGACGCCTACGAGGGATATGATTCAAGTCTTCAAGTATCTAAAAAAGTTCAATAACGTCGATTACTCCAAATTCTTTGAACTGCAAACCAACTCAAGAACTAGAAATAACGGTTTATCCGTTCAGTCGAGTCGATGTAACACAGACATTGGAAGGAGTTTCTTTTCAAACCGAGTCATCCGCCACTGGAACAATCTTCCCTCAGAAGTAGTAAATGCGGATACCATCAACTCCTTCAAATATAGAATCGACCGTCATTTCGCTGCGTCGGGAGTAAACTGAATAACGAGGGGCTTCCATCTACTCCTCAATATCGAGGTGCTTTCATCTGCTCACCAAGCCCCAAGTGGCGGTCGAGCAGATTAAATCACCCAAGCGGGCGACCTCGTAATGAGCCAATAGGCTTTCTGTTGCCTGCATTTCCAAGTTTCCATGTTTCCCATCCCTCCACCCCCTTCTTCCTCCTTCCCATCCCTCCACCCCCTTCTTACTCCTTCCCATCCCTCCACCCCCTTCTTCCTCCTTCCCATCCCTCCACCCCCTTCTTCCTCCTTTCCATCCCCCCATCCCCTTGTTCCTCCTCCTTAATATTCTTTCCCACCCCCAATCCCTCCACCCCCTTTATTCCTCAGCCCCCCCCCCTCTTCCCCCACAACTTAAGTGAGTTCGTACTAACTTTGTCTGAATATGATAATAACTTTCATCATTACGATGCAAGAAATTAAATCGCCTATGCGCGCGTGTGTGTGTGTGTGTGTGTGTGTGTGTGTGTGTGTGTGTGTGTGTGTGTGTGTGTGTGTGTGTGTGTGTGTGTGTGTGTAGGCTCAGCAACGGTGTGGCTCCACTGCATGATTTTTTTTTTTTTCAGTTTCCTTTCTACCCTTTTTTTTTCTTTACTTCAATCTGTCACCTGCCGCCCGCTCGCATTTTCTATAACGATTTTTTCTTCAAGGGTTAATCTCTCTCTCTCTCTCTCTCTCTCTCTCTCTCTCTCTCTCTCTCTCTCTCTCTCTCTCTCTCTTTGCTTTTATATGTCTACCTTCCTCCTCTATCTATCTAGCTGTCGAGAAACAGACAGACATAAACAGCGACACACACACACACACACACACACACACACACACACACACACACACACACAGGGTAACCTACAGGGTAGCCTACCGAGTACCCTACAGAGCTATTGGGTAGCTACTTTTTAGGTACTGGGTAGCTAGTGAGTAGCTACTCTGTGGGTACTGAGGGGAGTAGCTTTCTGTATAGAATGGGTGAAATAATGTCCACAAGGGAGAATGCCATGAAGGGAATGCCAGGGGAGAATAGATCAGGGGGGAAATGTCCCACACTTATGTACCTTTACCAGCGGTCAGTTTCTCCTAGGTCGCCAGAGCTGCCAGAGAGAGAGGTTTACGAGCCCCAGCAAGGCGAACGGCGCACCATTAGCAGAAAATTTCCATTATTCTTGAACCTCTTGTGAAGCAGTTCCGTTTTCGGGGCACGGGAAATGAGGAGGAGAAGGCGAAGAGTGGAAGTAAGGAGGAGAAGGAAGAATGGAGAAGGGGTGAGGAAAAGCATGGAAGGAAGATGCGTGAGGAGTGGTGAATAAAGAGGAGTAGGGGGAAAAGGATAAAAATGGAGTGCAGGAGGAGGAGGAGGGGAAAGAGGATAATGAGGAGAAAAGAGGTGGGGCGTAACATTAGAAGTGGGGTAGAAAAGGTAAATAACCAGTCTGCGAATAAAATCTTTAATCTGAATCTCTCTCTCTCTCTCTCTCTCTCTCTCTCTCTCTCTCTCTCTCTCTCTCTCTCTCTCTCTCTCTCTCTCTCTCTCTCTCTCTCTCTCTCTCTCTCTCTCTCTCTCTCTCTCTACCACCACCACCACCACCACCAAGGACCGCTTTCACAGTCGTCTGGTACGCACCGTAACCAAAGGCCCTGCCATCCTGGTAGCAGCCATTACCATCACCTCGATCCGCTTCTACAGTCTACAGTCTACAGTTCTACAGTCGCTGTTTTCGTGGTATCGGCGACTACCAGCGTGGTGACGATCATGACAAGACGAAGGCGCGTGATTCGGCAGTGTTGGTATGCCGGAGCGACGGGAAATATCAACATTACATCAGCTGAGCGGAGGATTATGAAGGATGTGAAAAATAAGCGTACTATATAGTCCATCGACTCGAGCTTGAGCCCTGTGGCTTGGCCCGGGGAAACCCCCATTGTTTACAGATCTAGCGATGACCTGCGCATGGCGATCTGTCTCACTGAAAGTCTGTACGTTATCTATTTATGGAAAATATATATATATATATATATATATATATATATATATGTATATATATATATATATATATATATATATATATATATATATATATATATTCATAATACGACTGCATGGTGTTATGAATGGCTTCGGATTAGAGGGAAAGACAACGATTCAGTAAACTTTCCATATCACTTGGCAACGTGGCTCATGCGACGTTGCCGCCTGACGGACCTTGGCAACAGGCGCCAGGCCGCACCATTCAACGTTCCGCTTGGCACCATAATGGACAACTCAAGTAGATCTCACTCTCGCGCCCGACACAGCAATGCTGTGTTGCCAGATCTACCAAAATATCATGAGATTTACTGAAATTTTGATGAATCTCAGAAATAACTTACCAATCTCATGAATAATTTGTATATTGCTTATTTTTTTTCAACATAAAAAATAAAAAAAATACTGATATAATTTTTTTAACTTTTTTTATCTATATATCATATATCACAAGAACCACGACATATATTAGGAGGTGCGTTTTTTACCTTTTACCTTCCCAATTCTGAATATCCTCTAAATCATCTCCGGGATCACACACTGTGGCAGCAATGCAAAAGAGAGAGGTAGCGAGCGACCCTCTCTGAGGAGTAATGGAGTGATGTGGCACCAGCGCGGTCTCGTGGGGAATCCCTGAGTGGCGCCCAAGGGCTCAAGTTAAAATCGAGACTATAAAAAGTAAACGTTAAGAATAAATATAAAGAATAAATGTGGAGAATAAATATGATAAAAAATGTGAAGTGTCTTGCTGTAACACACCGCTCAAATCTGCTGATAGCCTAATATTTCCGAGGGATAGCCCAATAGGTGAAATAATGGAAATTTGGGCGGGGATTAGGGATGTCAGCGACAGGGTAGAGTCGTGCATGTCAGGCGAGAGAGTCAAACCCATCGTCTGCCTGAGCGTGAGAGAGAACGACATAGGCAGGTTAGGTAGTGAGCAGCTTCTGCGTTACTACATGGAGGCTCTTCGAAGAGTTACGTCCAAAGGCGGGGTTCCTGTGGTGTGTGGAGTTCAACCAAGGCGGCGGGTTGGTGCCATTTGGATGTCCAGGGCTATTGCATTAAACTGCAGGTTGGCAGATTATTGCAAAGCCAATGGATGGACATTTGTCGACGCCTGGGACAGTTTCTTTGGCAAGAGCCACCTATTCCAGAGGGACGGGGTTCACCTTTCATGGGAGGGGGTACAGATCTTGCCCTTGAACGTGGATTTGGGGCCCTGCAGGGTTTTTTAGGGTAAGTAAGAAGGGGCCTAAGATGGCAATACCAAGTGGGAGCACTAAATGTAGTAATAATAATAGCGGCTGCAGGGTAAGGCAAGGGGTAGGTCTAAATGTGTACTATACAAACAGTAGAAGTATTAGGAATAAGATAGATTTGTTGAAGGGAAAGGCGTGCGTAGAGAAATTTGATATGATAGCTATCACAGTCATGGATAAACACTGCAGACAGACACTTTCTCCCAGAATTAGAGATTGAAGGGTATAAGTTATTCCACCAAGATCGAATAGGCAGGAAGGGGGTAGGGGTCGCACTCTTCGTCAGGGACAATCTTAAGTGTGTCATTAACAACTCAATCAAGGAAGATAGCAATACAGAATTCCTCTGGGCAGAAACAACAGGTAGGAAGGAGAAGCTTGTCATCGGAGTACTTTACAGACCGCCCAACCTTACCAGGGACAGTACCCAACCCCTTTTACAAGAAATTAGTAGGGCGTCAAGATATAGGAATGTGTGTGTAATTGGGGATTTCAATTATAGGAACATAGAGTGGAATACTGTATCCGGAGACCAAGAGGCACAGGATTTGTTAGATGTGATACAGGATAATTTCCTTAAGCAGTTAGTTAGAACACCAACGAGGGAAGAAAATATTTTGGATTTGTTGTTAACTAATAGAGAGGACATAATAAGCAACATTGAGGTTGGGGATTCATTAGGTAACAGTGATCATAAGGAAATTAGATTTAATATTAAATGGGAGGATAGAGTCAGCAGTAACAACACATTAATACCTGACTTCAGGAAGGCAGACTACGAGGGGTTGAGGAAACAGCTGCAGAGGCTTAGGGGAGTGAGATCCGAAGTAGGTCAGGACCCAGAGCAGGGAGGGGCGTTAATCTCTGGTGAGGTCACTAGTCAGGTCAGTAGCTTGGAGGGTGAGTACAATAGTTTGGTCAGGGAGATTAAACTAGGACAGAAACAGTTTATACCTCACAGGGAAGTCAGGTCAACAGGTAATTACCCGCGACGGATGACAGACAGGTTAAAAACTGAAATAGGAAGGAAAAGAGGACTATGTGTTAGAATTAAAAGGGGGGAAACTCACCTAAGGGATAGTTACAACGATTTAGCTGGAGCAGTAAAGAAGAACACACGTATGGCAAAACGTAATTATGAGATTAGAATTGCCAGGGAGGCAAAGACCAATCCAAAGGGCTTCTTTCAGCTTTATAAGACCAAGGTTAGGGATAAGATAGGGCCGCTTAAGTCAAGAGAATCACTGATTGATAGTGATGAGGAAATGAGCGAGGCGTTAAATAGATATTTCCTAACTGTATTTACCAAAGAAAGATTAGATGATATACCTCAGGGAGAACAGATCTACAGGGGAGAAGAGGTAGAAGAATTAACCGACATCAACATAAGTAGGGAGCTCGTGATTATAGATAGACTTAAAGTCACTAAGGCGCCAGGGCCAGATGAACTTTTCTCCAGGGTAATAAAGGAATGTGAAACTGAAATAAGTGGGCAGTTAACATAAGTATTTAGGAAGTCACTAGACACAGGGGTGGTGCCTGTTTCATGGAGGCAGGCACACGTTATTCCAATATTTAAGAAGGGAGACAAATCTTCTATGGAGAACTATAGGCCGATTAGTTTGACGTCAGTTTTAGGTAAAATGATTGAGTCAACAATAGCTGATAGTATTAGGGACCATATTGACAGACATAATTTACTTCACGACTCACAGCATGGGTTTATAAAAGGAAAGTCGTGCCTCACTAATCTTTTATCCTTTTACAATAGAGTATACGAGGCAGCTGACAATGATGAGAGCTATGATGTGGTTGATCTTGATTTTAGTAAGGCCTTCGATAAGGTACCTCACCAGAGACTGTTAAATAAAGTCAGGGCTCATGGGATAAGAGGGAAGGTATTTGATTGGATTAAGGCGTGGATTAGCGACAGGAAACAGAGGGTTACCATTAACGGTAAAAAAATCAAATGGGGTAATGTTACCAGTGGGGTTCCTCAAGGTTCAGTTTTAGGCCCGCTTTTATTCATTATCTACGTCAATGACATAGACAATGGGATAACTAGTGACATAGATAAATTTGCAGATGACACCAAAATAGGACGCACTATTAGGACAGGGGAGGATACTAGAGCACTGCAGGAGGATCTCTACAAACTGTCAGCTTGGTCAGAGAAATGGCAGATGAATTTTAACATCACCAAGTGTAGCGTGTAGGAACACGCAACCCATTACACGGGTATAGTTTAGACTTCACAGCGATAGGCAGGTCTGAGTGTGAAAGGGATTTGGGAGTGTTAGTGAACTCTGACCTAAAACTAGGAAACAATGTATTAGTGCGAGGAATAGGGCTAACAGGGTATTAGGCTTTATTAACAGGACGGTAACCAACAGGAGTGCATAGGTCATCCTCAGACTCAATTTAGCATTAGTTAGGCCACACTTAGATTATGCTGTCCAGTTTTGGTGCCCACACTACAGAATGGACATCAACTTGCTAGAATCAGTTCAGAGGAGGATGACCAAAATGATTCAGGGGCTGAGGAACCTCCCATATCAAAATAGGCTGAAACATCTAAACTTACATTCACTAGAAAGACGAAGAGCGCGGGGAGATCTGATAGAAGTATTCAAATGGGTCAAGGGTTACAACAAAGGCGATATAAGTAAAGTACTGAGAATTAGCCAGCAGGATAGAACTCGCAGTAATGGATTTAAATTAGAAAAGTATAGATTTAGGAGAGATATAGGCAAGCATTGGTTTAGTAATAGGGTGGTGGGGGAATAGAATAGACTCAGCAATCACATAGTTAGTGCAGGGACGATAGCTTGTTTTAAGAGTAGACTGGATAGCTACATGGACGAGGACGACAGGTGGCAGTGAGGTGTGGGTGCAGTAAGGTGACAGGGTACTGGTGCGTGCCTAGCACCGCCGGTATAACGAGGATCAAGCCTCTACCTGTAACCCCTGAAACTACACCTCACCCATCGTGAGTAGTGGGGGGGATTCTGGAGCTGCCCTGTATAGGCCACCCGGCCTCTTGCAGTTTCCCTATGTTCTTATGTTAATGGTGACAAGTAATAAAGTTCTATTATTTAGCAGAAGTCAGCAAGACATACTCTTCACTTATATTCACTACAGTTGTTCATTATTCCCATTTATTTAGAACATTTCACATTTATTCTTTACATAATACGGCTGATTTCGTTGTATGTATGCCCTATGCATACTTATGAGGCTCTCTAGAATTATACGAGAGTGACCAAGAAGACATAACAGGTGAATAATGGTGACAAGTATTAAAGTCGTCCCTTCTTTGTTGTGTACTTTTCCAACAATAAACCATCAATCAATCAAATTGAAGTTCTCAGCAGGACGTTTACTGGTCAGCAGGTGAAGTGAGTTCATGTCATTCAAATTCTTCAATTTTTTTTCTCATATTACCATTGAAGCCGTGCACCGTATTGCTGCATTGTGTAATATTCTTTTACATCCATTTAAAGCAATAATATAACCACATGAGGGCAAGAATTTGTACTATTTACTATTTAATTGCAATGGTAAGCTCCACTGGGGAGCCCCCGCGGCGACCAGAGCTCCGTTACCAGAGGTTCCCATCTCTGGTACTGATGCAAACAAACAGCGTCGCGAAGGACGACTGTGAAAGCGGATTTCTTGTTGGTGGCGGCGATTGCCGCTCATTAGTAACGATCAAAACAAACGAAAGTGACTGTGAAAGCGGCCCCAAGTCACCCCCATTCTACACCTAACTCCCTCAATACCTCGTCAAATTACCACTGACACTGACACACGAGTCCTTGCCACTCAGGTATCGCCGGCAATATCCAGGGGAACACGCTGGAATCTCCTTAATTAATTAGTATTCGCGAAAACACTCAAATCACTGAGTTCCACATGTTTGAACCTCTCCAGCCGCCACGCTGATGAAGGACTGCCTACCCTGCCGTGCTGTGCCACCCGCCCCCACCTCTCTCGCCTCCTCTTCCTCCTCCTTCTCCCCTCCTGTCTTTCCTTTTTGCATTATCTTTGCTTTTCCACCATTTCCTGTTTCTCTTTAATACTTATTTTTCCCTCCCCTTTTCACCCCTATCCTCCCCACTCCTTCCTAACCTGTCCTTTACTTCATTTCCCCTCCATCCCTTCCTTCCTTTCTTCTCCTCCTCCTTTCTGTCATTGTTAGTTATCTTTACTTTTCCACACTCCTGTTTCTCATTCATAATCTATTCTTCTTCCTCTTCTCACCTCTTTCTATCCCCCCCCCCCTTCTTTCTAACCTCTCCCTTACGTCATTTCCCTTTCATCCATCCCTTCCTTTCTTCTCCTCCTACTCAATTTTGCCTCATCTCTTCTGCCGCGTCTCTCCTCTCAAAGGCTTGGGGCTCTCTTTACGACTATTTTCAAAGGCTACAGAGATTAGCAGAGTTCTCATGAGTGTTTTCTCCCGTCCACACAGCAGAAACCTTGTCAAACTACCGGTCGGGTCATGGGATCCCCTATAACTTCTAAGACAGCCTTTTGAAATAGAAATAATAAGGCTAAGCAGTGTTTGAGAATACGCTGGGTCGGTGTTGTCAGACGCTTCCACCTCTCACTTCAACTTTTTTTTTCTTTTTACAGGAAAGGAGACAGCACAAGGGCACACACAAAAAGGAAACACACACACACACACAAAAAAAAAGGCCGGTACTCGCTGTTCCTGTAAAGAATCCGAAGAGGTGGCCGACTGTTTCCAAAGGCCGAAGGGGAGATCAGTCGGGTTCTAATGAGTTTTTTTTTTTTTTTCACGATCGTGGTACAGAAGAAAGGCCAAACTACCAGAAGGCTCATAAACCTACTTCTGGAAATGCCCCAAACTCCTACGAAATCCTTGTCAAATGTCCGTGCCTGGAAACCGAAACGTTGAAAAATATGACCTCTAGGTAATTGACCCTTGCCATCCCCGCCCCTCAGACCAGCACCTTAACACATTGGCTCTTGTGTCAGTGAAAGAGTCGTCTGTGATTGATCAAGGCGGTGAGAGTGGGAGAGGATGTTAATTAGCAAGCCGAGGGGAGTGGTGGAGGGGGGAGTAATCACAGATCTCTCTCTCTCTCTCTCTCTCTCTCTCTCTCTCTCTCTCTCTCTCTCTCTCTCTCTCTCTCTCTCTCTCTCTCTCTCTCTCTCTCTCTCTCTCTCTCTCTCTCTCTCTCTCTCTCTCTCTCTCTTCCTTATTTTTCAACACATCAAATCCAAAGATATTTTCATTCGCGTCGATGCCATTAATGAGCACACACGCTTAAAATAAAACACACAACACTGCCTAGCCCGGATATGCCCCTCGATGCCCTCTTAATCCCCCTCAGCGCGCCTTGAAACATACACCAGAGGCTCCGGGCAGGTCCCTTGTGGGCTGAGGCGGAGCATGTCAAGAGGAGAGAGAGAGTGAGAAAACCACAAATTCTTGGAGAGCGGGTCGAAACGAGGCTGTGTAAATGTGTCTGCAGAGGAGGGGAGGGGAACGTGTGCCGTGCTGTAGAGTGTGTGTGTGTATGTTAGGAAAAGGAGGCGAGTAATGTACACATGTAAGTATAGCCTATCTAAAAAGTTCAATTAATTCACTTCCCAGTCTAGGTCTTACAAAAAATGTAGGTTAAGCTTTTTTTACGGTAAGTTACCAGGTCCCTAAATCATATTAGTCGTTCTTCTCTACATTGCCTCGAGGGAATCTAATGCCTTGCTGTAATGAGTGGCACCATAACATAATAATCCTCCTCCTCCTCCTCCTCCTCCTCTTCCCCCCGTCCACTTCCTCCTCCTCCTCCTCCTCCTCCTCCTCCTCTTCCCCCCGTCCACTTCCTCCTCCTCCTCCTCCTCTTCCCCCTCCGCCACCTGCACATTACTCCTCCACACAACACCACACTGCAGAGGTGTTCTAATATATGCACATTATACTATGAATATCATTTACATATACGTTGCACAGCCTGAGATGGGATGCGAGGTGTGCGAGGTGTGTGTGTGTGTGTGTGTGTGTGTGTGTGTGTGTGTGTGTGTGTGTTACCCCCTACCATTTCATTCCAATCCCTTCACCACCATTCTTCCCTTCCATTCCTCCCTTTCACCCACTATCATCCATCCACCTTCCCTTTTTCCCACTCCTTCCTTACCCCTTACTCTTTACCCTCACCCTCCTCTTCCCACCCATCACTAACCCACTCTCCACCCCCATCACTAACCCCACTCTCCACCCCCCATCACTCCCACCCTGGCCCACATAAGCCCTGCCCCGCAAATGGTCAAATCAAGCTCGTTGCGTATAGAAGAAGAGACCAGCGGAGGCGATCGTCGTGTGTCTGTGGGAGTCTTTTCGCGGCTGACCGTAACGCGTCCTGAGTCTTACTGGCGAGTCCCTTTGAGCCCCCTGAGTCCGTGATGGGCCGCGGAGGACTGCTGCAGGAGGAGAAGAAGGAGGAGGAGGAGGAGTGGGGGTACGGCGAGGAGAAAAGAAAGAATAGGTGAGGAGAGAGATAAAGGAGAGGAGGAAAGGGTAAACTGAAGAAGAGAAAAGAAATAATAGGCGAGGAAAAAAAAGAGTAGGAGGAGGGGGAGGAGGAAGGAAGGAAGGGATGGTAGGGAAATGAAGTAAGGGAGAGGAGGAGGAGGAGGATGGGGAAGAAAGGGGTGCGAAGAGGAAGAAGAAGAATGTACGAAAGAGAAACAGGAGAGTGGAAGAGCAAAGATAATGGCAACAAGGAAAGAAAGGAAGAGAAGGAGAAGCAGAAGGAGGAGGAGGAGGAGGAGGAAATTAACAGTAGTGGAGGAGGAGAATGTGTAGGAAAGGCTATCATTGGTGGTGATGGTGGTAGTGGTGATGGTGGTGGTAGTGGAGGTGATGGTGGTGCTGGTGACGGAGGTGAGGGGGGGGGGGTATAAATGATAATAACTGGTGGGTGATAAGTGGACGGAGGAGCTTGTTGTTATCTCTAATGGTGGTGGTGGTGGTGGTGGTGGTGGTGATGGTGGTGATAGCGGTGGTGGTGATTGCCTACATTCTTATTAGTGATTATGGTGGTGGTGATGGTGATAGGGGTATTGTATTTCAATCTGCATATAGTAGTAGTAGTAGTAGTAGTAGTAGTAGTAGTAGTAGTAGTAGTAGTAGTAGTAGTAGTAGTAGTAGTAGTAGTAGTAGTAGTAATGGCAGTGGTAGTATAATGGCAATGATGATGATAAGGAGGAGGAAGATGGGAGGTTCATAAAAATAAGTGATGTTTAAGTGACGTCAGGTTAGATTAGGTTTGGTTAGGTGAGATAAGGTTAGATTAGATTAGGTTTGTTTAGGCTAGATCAGGTTTCGTCAGGTTAGGTCAGGTTCGATTAGGTTTGGTTAGATTAGGTCACGATCGATTAAGTTTGGTTAGGCTAGGTCAGGTCAGGTCAGGTTAGATCAGGTTATGTCAGGTTAGATTAGGTTTGGGAAAGTTATGTCAGGTTAGATTATGTTAGATAAGGAAAGATTAGGTTTGGTTCAGATAGGTCAGGCTAGATTAGGTTTGGTCAGGTTATATTAGCTTTGGTTAGGTTAGATTAGGTCGTTAGATCAAGTTATATTAAGTCAGATTAAGTTTGGGTGCATCAGGAGAGGTTAGATGAGATAGCGAAAGCAGCCTATAAGATGAAAGAGATATCAGGAGTGTTTGCAGTAATAGTCTTAACTGAGTCGGGGGGCGCTGAGGAATTAAGCGAGAGGGGGAGGAAGGGAGGGAAGAGCAGGTGTAAACATTTGCTAATCTGACGTACGCACTATTAGGCTCCCTCACCTCCCATCTCATTACCGCGCCCTGGCTCATCACCTCCAGTCTCACACCTTCACTCCCGCGGTGTTTAGCATTAGTGGTGGTGGTGATGGTGGTGGTAGGCGGAGTAGGAGTGCTGAATGTAGTGTAGCGGTAGTAGTGTATAGTGGAGGTGGTAGTAGTAGTAGTAGTAGTAGTAGTAGTAGTAGTGGTGGTAGTAGTATGCATTGGTAGTGGTAGGATTATTCGTAAAGTGACCGCGATGAATGAGATGTAGTAGTAGTAGTAGTAGTAGTAGTAGTAGTAGAAGTAGAAGTAGAAGTAGAAGTAGTAGTAGTAGTAGTAGTAGTAGTAGTAGTAAAACGTTGGAGAGGGCAGAACAACAAGAAAAGCCAGAAACATGCAAATTACAAACATTTAAACTACTCGTAGATGACAACATACTATTATGCTAAGCGGGGGTTATTTAATTTTATTCTTTGGGAAACTAAACTTACCTAAAATAACTCTCTCTCTCTCTCTCTCTCTCTCTCTCTCTCTCTCTCTCTCTCTCTCTCTCTCTCTCTCTCTCTCTCTCCCACACACATCAATCATCGTCGTTCCACCGCCTTCGAAGTATTTTGTAAACGTAAAAAGACACCTCACTTTCCTGCCTTATTTCTTTCCGTCCTTCCCCACCACAGGCTCAAGATCACCGTTGCAAAAATTATCGTACTCAGAGCCTCGTATTTACCGGTTTCTGAGCCGTATCTATTGCCAAAAAATACCAATAATCAACCATTTTAACGATAAATCTATATGAAGGCAGTTATTGGGGTCGAGAAGGATATCGGCAATCTGGCACGGTTGGTCAAGGGTCACTGTAACGGAGATGAGCACCGAGGCCACGCGCAGCAACAGTGTATGCCCCAAACTTCACCTACCTTTACCTACCTACCTATCTTCTTGCCTCCATCCTCCCCTCTCTTCCATTACCCAGCTCCTTCCCTTCCTTCCTTCCTTGCTTCCTTCTCCTTCCTCCTCCTTACTCTCTCTTCCCTCCATTAAGCAGGCTCGTCTTCCCTGCAGCCTCTTTCTCCTTCACTTCCGTTCTTCCTTCCCTCCCTGCAAAGCTATTCGAGTTTATTTCTTCCTTCTCTACCTCCTATTTTTTTTTTCCCCTTCTTCCAAACGTTTTATTCTTTCCTCTCTCTCTCCTCGCTTCCTTTGTCTCTTTTTTCCTTCGCTTTTTTTTTTCCTTTAGGCTGTTTCTTTCTGCGTTGCTCCATTTGTTTCTATTTTTCGTTTATTCTGTCACCATTTATTTTTTTGTTTCTGCTTCCTGGTTCGCGTTTTCCCTTGCTTTCCTGCATTTCCTATTTCTCCTTCTCCTCCTCCTCCTCCTCCTCCTGTTTCCACACTTTCCCTTACCTCCCTTTTCCTCTTTGCTTCTCTTCTCTCCTTCCTCCTCCTCCTCCTCCTCTTCTATCTCCACACTTTCCTTTATCTCTTGTCTCAACCTCTCTCGTCTCAAAAAAGACTAGCCTATTATTCCCTCTTCCTCCTCCTCTTCCTCCTCTATCTCCACACTTTCCCTCTCGTCTCTTCTCCCTTGCCTCATTAAATACTAGCCTATATACCCCTCCTCCTCCTTCTTCTCCGGGTCTCTGGTCATCGATATTCAAGTCTTCTTCAGGGAGACAAGCAGCTGTATTTTTTTCACATCTCTCGGGGATTTAGCAACGAACGGGATCAAGTTTAAGTTCTGTCTCTTTTCTTCTCGAGTTTCTTTGGATAGCGAGGACGGCGCCACTCTCTCTCTCTCTCTCTCTCTCTCTCTCTCTCTCTCTCTCTCTCTCTCTCTGTGTGTCTCTCTCTCTGTCTCTTCTCTTATTACGTAGAAGGAAACAGCTCAATCGCAATAAAACAAAGGATAATAAAAACAAAAACCCGCTAATCACTGCTCTTGCAACGTAGACAAAGAGATGTGACTATATTCCTTCGTCTCTTTTCATGTAACATCCCACAATTTTATTTTTAGGTATGATCGTTTTTTTATCTTTTTTTTTTATGATGATTAGACTAACACCACAGGGAGAGAAAGAGAGAGGGAGATAGAAGGAAAGGTGAGGCAGAAAGAAAAACAGGTACTGGAAGGGAGAGGAAGGAAGTAAGACGGACGGAAGGATTCAGGAAGAGTCAAGAGCAAAAGGAGCGAGGGAAAGGAACTGGGAAGGAAAGAGGTACAGGAAGGGAAGAGGCAAGGACGGAAGTGAGAGAGGAAGGGAAGGAATCATGAGGTAGCGGGGAGGAAGGGACGGGGAAGGAAAGGAAGGAAGATAGCGAGGAAGAGAGAAAGTGAAAAGTATAGGAGAGGGGGTAATTATATAAAGAGAGGAAGGAAGAGGGAAGGAAAGGAAGGAACATAGCGAGGAAGAGAGAAAGTGAAAAGCAAAGAAAAGGAAGTATCTATAAAGAGAGAAAGGAAGAGAGAAGAAGGGAGAGAGTGACAAGAAAAGAAAAAGAAAGTGTGTATATAAAAAGAAAAGGAAAGGAAGGAAAAATGCATAAGTAGGAGCGAAGAAGAATAAATGGATGGAGGAAGAAAGGAAGGAGGGAAGGAAGGGAAATGAAGTAAGGAGTAGTGAGAGAGGGAGAGTAAACAGGGGAGAGAGTAAATCTTGTGGAAGACTCGTTGCTGTAATATGTAAATGAACGGCGAAACAAGAGAGTCAGTTGAGGAATTCGCGGAGAAGGGAGGGAGAGGAGAGAGAGGGAAGGGAAAGCGCGTGAAGAGGCAGAGAGAGAAGGGTGAAGGTACACACTATACAGCTCCTCTTCAAACCCTAACAGCGGCCTAGTTACGTGTATTCTAAGCATAACCTTCACGGCCCATTATTATAGACTGAGAGCTTTGTGTGTGTCTCGTGTTATCAAACGTTTGGGGCTCTTGTAACGACCGGTTTTGGAGGCCACCGAGGAAAAACATTGGGTTGTCATGAGTGTTTTTCCCGTTCATAGCGCCTCTCAAAACTACCGACAGACTCAAAAAACCACCAATAGAAACCCCTACAACTTCTGCGAGAGAATTTTGAACTAGATGAACTAATGTTTCGAAGACTTTGGCAATATGGGCCATCATAATCTGTGCCTCCCATCCCCTGTCTGGGTATTTAGGGAAGGGAGACGCAACGTTTTAGTATATAGACAGACCTTCGTGAGCCTGCCTGCCTGCCTGCCTGCCTGTCTGAGTCCTGCCATCTGGTATTACTAAAAGAGACAAACGCAATGAAGGTATCTGATCAAATTTAAAATGGCCATGTCCCGAGTGATGTCTGGGCAAAAAAAGGAAAAAGAAAAAAAAATCTACCACACTGAAAATCACAAGAGATAGATTCAGGAGGAGGAAGAGGAGAGTAAATAAGTGAAAGAAAGGGTGCTGGCAAGGAAAGAGTAGGAAAGGGAGGGAGACAAACGCAGTGGAGTGTTATATCAAAGTCAAAATGAAACTGATGTCTTGGCAAAATGAAATAGCACACAAAAAAATACGGGAGATGGCTAATAAAATACAACTTAACAGGCTTATAACTACTGCTGAGAGGAGCATTTGAGAAGAGTGCGATTTCTAAAGGTGAAATGATGGGAAATAAAAGTTTAGGTTCCGTGAAAATTAAACGAAAAGTGGAAATATGTTGATGATGAGTAATGACACTGATCGATAAAGCTTTCCGGCGTGAGTTGTTTTAATGGGACAATTTATACGTTTTTTTCTTCCTTAATTAGCTGCAAACAGAGTATTTTATTTGACTAGAACGAGGTATAGAGTTCATGGCCTGAGCTTGATCGATACAAAACCATAACCAGACCTATACAGAGCCAGAACTAGAACAATATAAAAACAGATAAAACAAAACCATAACCAGACCAAAACTAAACCAGAACTAGACGCATAGCACTCGCAGAGTGCACACCTCCGCCAAAGCTCGTCCTGAAAATTGGTATGGGCATCAACTGTGATCCTATGCATCATATGGAAGCATTTGCTTCGAAATTTGATGAAATTCTATTTTTTTGGAAACTTTGACCTTGGGCGAGATTTTCGAGGTCAAGGTCAAAGGTCAAGGTCAAGGCCATGCAAGGTGCATCATATGGAAGCATTTGTTTCGAAATTTGATGAAATTCTATTTTTGGGGGGAAACATTGATCTTGGGCGAACTTTTCGAGGTCAAGGTCAAAGGTCAAGGCCATGCAAGGTGCGTCTTTTCATGAGCTGAAATATGAACCATGTCTGAAGGCTCTACGATGACGAGAACAGTAGTTATGGCCAAAATGACTTTTTGTGCGACCTTGACCTTGACCTTTGACATCCGGCCTTGCAAGGTGCATCATATGGAAGCATATGTTTCGAAATTTGATGAAAATCAATTTTTTGGGAAACATTGACCTTGGGCGAGCTTTTCGAGGTCAAGGTTAAAGGTCAAGGTCAAGGTCAAGGACATGCAAGGTGCGTCTTTCCATGAGCTAAAATATGAACCAAGTTTGAAGGGTCTACGATGAGGAGAACCGAAGTCATGGCCAAAATGACGTTTTGTGCGACCTCGACCTTTGACCTCTGACATCAAAAATTTAATGGGTTCTATTCTGGATGGACACGAAGCTTCCCTGTAAATCGCTTGAGATATCCGTAAATTGGGCACAGGAGACTGTGACCTTGACCTTTGACCTTTGACATAAAAAATGTAATGGTTTCTATTCTGGATGAACACAAAGCTTCCCTGAAAAATTGTTTGAGATATCCGCAAAATTGTGCACAGGAGACTGCTCACGAACAAACAAACAAACAAACAAATAAATAAATAAATAAACAAATAAATAAACATACCGACCCGACCGAAAATATAACCTCAAACTTCGTTGGCGGAGGTAATAGCCAGATCAATACAAAACAAAACCACTCAAGGGCAGAACTGGATTAGAATACGACCAAAACCAGTTCGAAGCACTGATATCAGACAAATCACACACACACACACACACACACACACACACACACACACACACACACACTAAAAATGTCGTAAATGCAATCAAGAATAAAAAAAAAAGGGAAACAGTCACAGCAATTCTCACCCAATCAAAAGCATTCGGGTAATTAAGCAATTATTCGGAAACGATGATGATGCGTCCCTCATTTTAGAATCACAATATAGGATCAAAACTTTTTTCCTCCCGGTAATTTTCTCGGCCATTAACACGCCAATTTACAACTTTCTTTTTCCCGCACAAATGATCCGAAAATCTGGAATTGTGAAACGATCCATTCTTTTCTTTTTTTTACGTGGTGGATTTGTATTCACTCACACTATCTAACTACCTATCTATCTATCTGTCTATCTAACTTTCTATCTATCGATCTGTCTGTCTACCTCTCTTCCTAGCAGTCTATTTATCTATCTGTATTCACTCACACTATCTAACTACCTATCTATCAATCTATCTGTCTATCTAACTTTCTATCTATCGATCTGTCTGTCTACCTCTCTTCCTAGCAGTCTATTTATCTATCTATCTACCTCCAGGCATACCCATCCATCACTTTTACATCCATTAACTCGTTCCATCAAGTTTAAAACGGCAATACAGATGCACTATAAATGGATACGCAAATAAGGGAGGGAGAAAGTATCCCCCAGGCACGCACACACACACACACACACACACACACACACACACACACACATACAGGGATACTTACTCATCCGGTGTTGATAGCCTTCTCCCCAGCACACCTCCACCTGCAAAGGATTAACAGCAATTAGTTATCACCGTTTGTAATTATCGTTATTATTATTATTATTATTATTATTATTATTATTATTATTATTATTATTATTATTATTATTATTACAATTATCACACCCCCTACTACTACTACTACTACTACTACTATTACAACTACAACTACTACTACTACTACTACCACTACTACTACTATTACAACTACTATTACTACTACTATTACAACTACTACTACCACTACTACTACCACTACTACTACTACTACTACTACTACTACTACAACTACTGCTACGACTGCTGCTACTATTTATATTCGTACATTTACTTGAACAGGTAGGATAGATAGATAGATAGTTAGATAGACAGTTAGCGGGCATGTATATCGTATTCCTCTGGTTCCGGATTTGCATTGGTCCGGCGGCAATGGAACTTACTCACGTTACCCTCCCTTCCCTCTCCTCCCCTTCCCTCCCCACACCTCCCTTTGAACACGCGCGGGAAGCCAAAAGGAGCAGCACCGCCAGCATCATTACAGCACCGAAAACACGACGTCGGGAGATATTTACTCGTCGTAGGTCTGCCACATCCGGCGCGGGTGGAGAAAAGTCCGAAAGGAAATTCCATTAGAAAGTTCTAATTGAAAGGTTGCCACTCCCATGCATGAATGCGGAAAGTTGGAACGTTTGCGCCGTCATACATATTCGTGTGCATGTATATTTATCAGCGAGACGCGACCATCACCATTAGACGTAGTGCTCGTAGTGGTAGACGTAGTAGTAGTAGTAGCAGTAGTGGTAGTAGTAGTAGGAGTAGGAGGAGGAGGAGGAGGAGGAGGAGGAGGAGAAGCAACAGTAGTGGTAATAGCAGCAGCAGCTATAAATAATAATAATAGTAGAGGTAGAAGGAGTAATTATAGCTTACTTCAGTTTCTTATAGATGATTTACACACACACACACACACACACACACAGGCGGTGGCCTAGTGGATAAGGTGGTGAGCTTGGGATCGGACTGATGTCGACGCATGGGTTCGAATCCCCACCAGTGCTACCTTGAAACTTTGTGTCATTTGCCGAGTGGCTTAAAATCACCTACATGTCACCCTGACACCCGAGTTCTAGTTGCATAGCAATAAAGATGAGCTTTGGGGGGGTAACATGGGCCTTTCAGGTGCCACTATAAAACCCGCGCCCGCACCACTAACGGGCCTGCCTCTGAGCAACACCGAAGAGGCAGAATATGCCTACGGTGCATATGGGCTAACACGTAAAAAAAAAAAAAAAAAAAAACACACACACACACACACTATCACGTCGCTCGTCATCACCGCCACCATCCAGGTCACGAATGTTTTGTATCATGTTTATATTCACTTCAGTCGTGTACCCTCCTCCTCCCCCTCCTGCTCCTGCTCCTCACAGCCCCAACGTCACCAAGACAAGAAAAGTCCTCTAAGTTCTCTTGTATTTTTTTTTTTTTTAAACCTCGCGTCAGTTACCGCCACTTCAGATTTCCTTCCTTCCTTCCTTCCTTCTCTTCCTCGTCCTCTCAGCTTGCAGAAACGCGCGTAGCAGTAGCGAACTAGCAATGCATGTGTCTGGGAAAAGCATGTGATTCAACTGTGTGTGTGTGTGTGTGTGTGTGTGTGTGTGTGTGTGTGTGTGTGTGTGTGTGTGTGTGTGTGTGTGTGTGTGTGTGTGTGTGTGTGTCAATCTTACCCACTCCCCCCCATCCTCACCCCCGTCATCCCTTTCCCCAAGCATATGAGACCAGTCAAGTGCGCTAGGCAGCCAACCGACCACCAGCCAGCGCGCGTCGAGTCTGCCGCTCTGTCGCAAGTTGGTGTGATAATGTACTTAACTTTGAGCCTCGCTGGGAAAATTAGTTCAGAGGGGAGCGAGAGCGGTGACGGCGGGAGGGATGGAGGGACGAGGTGACTTGAGGTGAAGGAGGGAAGCAGAGAGGAAGAGAAAGAAGCATGGAAAGGAGGGAGAGGGAAGGAAAGGGCGGAGAAAAGGGGGAGAGACAAGCTATGGGATGAAGGGACAAATGACTGAAGGTGAAGGAGGGAGGGAGGGAAAGAGGCATGAAGTAGGGAAAGGGAGAGGAGGGAGAGAGAAACATGGGCAGCATGGAGACGGAGAGGGGTAAGGAAAGGGAGTAGGGAAGGAGGGAGAGAAAAGCATGAGGAGTAGGGAGAGACGAAGAGGGGAAAGGGAGGAGGGAGAGAAAGAACCATGGAGTAGGGAGAGGTAGAGAGGGGTAAAGAAAGAGGGGAAAGGGAGGGAGACAAGGTTACTATATTCCTCCTAAAAATCAGGTCGCCTAGTTTTAATACTGGTCAAAGTTGGATAAAGCCAGACACAAATAGATAATAGATAAATGATATGTTGATATGTTCTTATATCCTCACAAGCTTGTTCTTACTTACCTTCTTCCTCTACGTCCATCTTCTCATCCTCCTCCTCTACTTGCTCTTAATTAATTCTCCTCCTTTTCCTCCTCCTCCTCCTTCCCCTCCCATTACCCTACTCCTGTCGCTTTCTTTGCCTCTCCTCTCCCAGTCTCTTCACCTCCTCCTCCACCTCTTCCTCCTCCTCCCTTCCCTTTATCCTCTTTCTTTCCCTTCTATTCCTTCCCCTCCCATTCCTATCCCTACTCCGTTCTCATCCTTTCCCTTTCCCATCCCCGTCTTTTCGCCTCTCCTCGTCTCCTCCTTCTCTCCCCTTCTTATTCCTCTTCCTCCTCCTCGTCCTCGTACTCCCTACCCTCCTCCTCCTCCTCCTCCTCCTTCATATACACTATCAGCTTTCCACACCCAGGAAGGCAAGCAGACTAAATCCTGTCCACCATTCTTCCTTTTTTTCCCTGTAATATGTTGATGATAGGACCACTAGTTTACTCCCGCCCCTTCATTATCTATAAGTCCTCTAATAGGCCAAGGGAACCCACTATTCCACCCGGCGCGGCGTCATAATCCCGGGATGGAAAGCTGCATTAAATTCGGTCTTTGGCGCTACGTAGCCTGCAGTTTGTGTGTCCAGACTCGCTTCTTCTTGTCGCCTGTCTCCCCGCTGTCCGCCCTCGCCCCTCCCCGCCGTCCCTCCCACCGTCGCCGCGCCACCTCCTCCTCCCTCCCCCCATCTGCTTCTTCCCTTCCTATCCTTACCCTTTATGCCTTTCTGTTCTTATTGCTTCCTTTCCTTTTCTTTCACCTGCCTCCTTCCTTACTTTCATTCCTTCACTTCTTCTTTTCCCTTCTCTTGATAGTATTCCCGTCTATTCCCTTCCCTCCCATTTCTATCCCTTCTTCGATCTCTTCCTTTCCCTTTCCTTCCCAAGTCTTTCCGCCTCCTCCTCCTTTCCTCCTTCCTATTCCTTTTCCCATTCCTATCCCTTCTCCGATCTCTTTCTATCCCTTCTCCTTCCATACCCACTCTTTTCGCCTCTTTCTCCTTTCCTTCTTCTCTTCCTTTCTTAGTTCATCCCCATTCCTTCTCTCATGCCTACCCTACTCCTATCCCTTCCTTTCCCATTCCCCCATTTCCTTCTCTTTCTTTGCTTCCCCTCCTATTCCCAGCCTCCTCCTATAGCATCTTTTCCCTTTCCTTACCCTCCCCTCGTCGTCCCTGCTATTGGTCTAGACTACCTTAAACACAGGGATGAGTGAGCATAGATATAGCATTTGATGGTGGTGGTGGTGGTGGTGGGGAGGTGGAGGGGATGACGGTGGTGGTGGTAGTGGCGGTAGAGGGAGGGTCGTGACACACACACACACACACACACACACACACACACACACACACACACACACACACACACACCATGATTCATAAATTCATAAAATCCAATAAGAAAGAGAAAAGAGATAAAGGAGAAAAATTGAGAAAGAGGACTCTCTCTCTCTCTCTCTCTCTCTCTCTCTCTCTCTCTCTCTCTCTCTCTCTCTCTCTCTCTCTCTTATTGGAGCCCAAGTATTGCACAAGAGAACGAGGAAGGCGAGAGAGGAAAGGAGGAATGGACTCTAAGGAAGAAACACTTGGACATTTATTTCCTGACACGTCGCCACCCGGAGGAGGAGGAGGGAGGGAAGGGGGTTGGGGGGGAGGAAGGGAGGAGAAGTATATAAGAAAACAAAACAAAAATGGAAAACAATAAGTTGGAGGACAAGAATACATGAGGAGGTTGAAGAGGAGAAGGAAGGAAAAAAAGAAATATAAGAAAACGAAGCAAAAAAATAAAACAATAAGTAGCCGGGCGAGAACACATGAGGAGGAGAAAGAGAAGGAAAGAGGGAGATAAAATAAGACAAAAAAAGCAGGAGGAGAAGCAGGAACAGGAGGAGAAAGAGGATTAATAAGAAGACGCAGCGGAAACGAAGTGAAAGAGGAAGACGAAAAGAAAGGAAGGCGTTGAATGGGGAAGAAAGCAAGACGAGAGACAGGAGGAAAAGGAAGGAAGGAAGGAAGGAAGAGGTGAATGGCCAAGGAAGGAGGAAATAGGGAGAGGAAGAGGAGACGCGAACAACAGGAGGAGGAGTTGAAAGCAATCAGATTAAGAATGACAGTAACAGGAGAAAGGAAGACGGAGAGGGCAGTCAGAGGCGTTGGCTGGGGAGGGAGAGAGCGAGAGGGGGGAAGGGAGGCGGGGAGGGGAGGGTCACTCACACACACACACACACACACACACACACACACACACAAGGACACGCTGTATATTGGGTTCGGGTCTTATATAGTCTCCGTGATTTTAGTGCCTTCTCTTATTGTGTGTGTGTGTGTGTGTGTGTGTGTGGTTATGTTGGCGTCTGTGTGTCTGTATTTGCCACTGTCTTTTTTTTATCTCTCTATCTTTCTGTCTGTGTGTGTCTGTCTCTCTCTCTCTCTCTCTCTCTCTCTCTCTCTCTCTCTCTCTCTCTCTCTCTCTCTCTCTCTCTCTCTCTCTCTCTTTCTGGATGTAGGCATTGTAGGGGATTCCAAACCACTCTGCACGGATATAAAGTATAGAGCGCTCTTGTGGTATGAAGCAGATCGGATCCAACTCTCCTTACCCCGCGTCCCTTCCCTTGTCTCTGCTATACCAAAGGATTCAGTGACTAATCCGATATCTAGACCTTCTGTTGTTTCTTTCTCGATGCCCTTTGAGCCGGGTTTCTGTTTTTTTTTTTTTTTCTTTCTTTCTCTTCTCCTTTTAAAAGATGATGCGGATGAAGATAAAGAAAAAGGCGAAAAAGAAGATGAAGACGATGATGATGGTGAAGAACAAGAACAAGACGAAGAAACAGAAATGAGGGAAAGAGAAGAAAAAAGCAGAGAAGAATAAGTAAAGAAAAACGAAGAAAATTAAGAAGAGGAGAAAGGAAGAAAAAAATAAGAGAAGGTAGAAAAGATGATGATGAAGCAGAACAAGAACAAGGAAAACAACAAAAAAGAAATAAATACAGAAGAAAAATACGAGAAAAAGGCTGATGAGTAAAGGAAAAAAAAAGAACAAAAGGAAGAGAAGAGGACGAATATACGACGAAGGAGAAAAAGACAAGAAAAAACAACAAAGAAAAGAAAGACAGAAGAGAAGAAGAGAACGATGAATCACTGCCTCTGAGCCCACCAATCAGAACCAGTCATCAGGCCAGGCTTTGCAGAGGCGTCCTGTGATTGGCTGAAGGGAACAGACGGAAACAGGACAATTATCGCACTCTTGTCAAACGGTCTCACGTAATTTCCTCCCTTAAAAGTTTTGGTGGTGGTGATGGTGGTGGTGGTGGAGGGTAGCGGTGGTGGTGGTGAAGGGTGGTAGCGGTGGTGGTGGTGAAGGGTGGTAGCGGTGATGATGGTGGTGGTGGTGGTATAGTAGTAGTAGTAGTAGTAGTAGTAGTAGTAGTAGTAGTGTGTGTGTGTGTGTGTGTGTGTGTGTGTGCATGAGAGAGAGAGATAGGAAGAGAAAAGTTCATGGACTATTGAAGTATTTGATGGCATTGCTGCGTTCTCTCTCTCTCTCTCTCTCTCTCTCTCTCTCTCTCTCTCTCTCTCTCTCTCTCTCTCTCTCTCAAGTATTTATCACCTGAAGTTTCGTCCGAGGGTCAAACAGAGAAATTTCCGTGTCAAAAGTTGGCCCTGGGTGTTTCTCTGAGGGCTGAAATTAGGCCGGTCAAGAGGAAGAGAGAAGAACAGGAGAGGAGAGGAGAGGAGGGAAATAAGTAGAAGAGACACGAAGGGAAGGAGACAAGGAAGGGGAAGGAGGAGGAAGTTGAGTAAAGTGAATAACATGAAGGGAATGAGAGAAGAGGAGAAGAGGGAAAGAAGTAGAAGAGAAACGAAGGGAGGGAGACAAGGAAGGGGAAGGAGGAGGAAGTTGAGCAAAGTGAATAACATGGTGAAGAGGAAGACAAGAGAAGAGAAGAAGAGAGGAGCGAATTAAGTACATGTAGAGGAGACGAAGGGAAGGAGAAGATGGAGGAGGAGGTGGGGAGAAGAGTGAATAACATAATAAGAGAGAATGAGGATAGACGAACGATGAATTAGTGGAAAAATGAGTAAATGAAGAAAAAGAGAAAGTAAGTGAAGGGAAGGAAAGGGAAAGAAGGGAAAGGGATAAGGCGGTGAATAGAAAAGGAGAACGAAGAGAAAGATGTAAGAATATTAAAGGCATGAGAAAGAGAGAGAAGGCAATCAAGGTGAAGAGGAGAAGGAGGAAGAAAGTAGATAAAGAAGAGAGAGGAGAGTTCAAGGATTAGGGGAGATAGAAATATGAGAATGGAGGATGAGGAGGAAGAAACACAAGAAAAAGAGGAAGAAAAAGAGGGAATAATCAGAGGGCATGGAAATGAGGGAAGGAGAAAGGGAGGGAGGGAGAGAAAGGAAGAGCCGAGAAGAGGCCCTAGAGAGAAAAAGGAAGAAAATATAGAGGAAACTGGAGGAAAAAGGTGAGAGAAGGCCGAGAGGGGAAGAGGAGAGTAAAGAGGAGGAAGTTAAAAGGTAAATAAGTCTCTTTCGAATCTGAGAGCAAAGCAAAGAGAGGAAAAATAAGATTACCAACACTAAAAAACTGTTTACATCATCTCTCTCTCTCTCTCTCTCTCTCTCTCTCTCTCTCTCTCTCTCTCTCTCTCTCTCTCTCTCTCTCTCTCTCTCTCTCTCTGTGTGTGTGTGTGTGCATTTTTAACACGTACACAGGACCCGCAAACAGATTTCATGCATGAATGTACCCTTTCGTATGTAGACAAGAAAGCAACAATACTCTCTCTCTCTCTCTCTCTCTCTCTCTCTCTCTTAACGTTGGTAGTTCTGGGTGTACGAGTTACTTGTAGCACTTGAAGGTGGAATTATTAAATTTCAACCTTTTCTTCTATGACTAACATGTTCACATTGTAAGTTCTTTGTCCCGACTGTAAAGCACACGAGAGCGAGGTGGAGTCAGGGAGGAAGCAACTGACGGGTCCATATCCTCAAATATTTAGGGCTTACACGCATACACATTTGATAAGGCTTCCGTGGAGGTCGTGTCAGTATTTCCATGGGTAGTGTTATGAGCCTAGTGAATTTAGGGGTGTGGAGTCGGAGTCGGAGTCGGAGTCGGTGGAGTCGGCTACTTTTGGCCGGAGTCGGAGTCGGAGTCGGTAAAAATACCCCCGACTCCGACTCCTTTACGTAATCATTTATCGTGTAATGCAGTTGAGAAGTTTTTTTCTTTTACATTATTTAGGTGTTGTCTATATAGAGTACATGTAGTTTGGATGTAAATACATGCAAGATAAAGGACCTCAAGGGAGTCTACCGGGGCTACAGGCAGCATCTAAAAAAAAAAAAAAAAAAAAAATGCAATAGAGGGGGAGGGGGCATGGGGGCCGGAGTCGGAGTCGGAGTCGGAGTCGGAGTCACAACTTTAAAATTTCCCGGAGTCGGTGTCGGAAAATTTTAACTCCGACTCCACACCCCTGCTAGTGATAGTTTGACAAGGCTTCTGCACCATGAACGTGAAAATACAGAGAGCCCGACTTATCTCCTTTGCAGCCTCTGGAAATATTTGTTGTGAGAGCCGAAAGCGTTTGAGAATACGGGGCCATGGTGACCTTGAGCAATGACAACGTCGGGAAGCAACGCTGTCACGCATTATGGAATTTATTTACAATTCATTATTATTATCCTGAGAAACGACAGATCATTGCACTGTATAGCCTTATTCAATATATACAGACTACTCAACACAGAATTCCAAATAGTAAATAGCAGACTTATGAGAGAGAGAGAGAGAGAGAGTGTGTAATGGGAGTGATGCGCCAGTGTTGAGTGGCGGAGAGGCGCGAGCCCCACCCAAACGGACGTAATATTTGAATCGACATTGACCAAAGATCTTCGCTACAATTCCCGCTCCGCCAGTTCCCCCCCCCCCCCACCAGCCTCGCCCCGGTGCCTTCCCCCCACCCCGGCTGCGACATAACCCCCGCCCCGCCAGCCGGTTCCCCAGACAGGCGCCGCTGTGTCCGCACCGCCGGGTACGAAAATTTTGTATTGGTAAATGCAGAAAAAGAAGAAAAAAAACGCAGAAAGGAGGAGGAAGAAGAAGAGGAACAGAAAAGAGCGAAGGAAAGGAGAGGGAAGAGGATTGGTAAATGCAGATAAAAGAAAAAAGGTGAGTAGAGAAAAGCGAAAGGAGAGGGACGAGGAAAGAGAAGGTGGCAGGAAGATTTACCGGGAGCCAGGGACTACTACTACTACTACTGCTGATAATAAATAATGATAATAGGATAAATACCGAGATAGCAAGCAGAAGACAAAAAAATACAGAGAGAGAGAGAGAGAGAGAGAGAGGAAAAGGAATAAGTAAAGATGTACGACGAGATGTAAAAAGTAAAGGAAGGAAGGAAGAAAGAAAGAAAGAAAGAAAAAAAAGAAAGAAAGAAAAAAAGAAAGAAAGAAAGAAAGAGGATTGACAGAAATACCACCACCACCACCAGCACTGAACCGTTCGTAAAATCTCACAATATATCCGAGGCAAAAATTCGTGGGGCGACAGACACGCCGCGTCAGGGAGGTGCGGCGAGGCGTGGCCACAATAATGGAGATGTGGTGATGAGGCGAGGCGAGCCGAGGCGAGGAGAAAATGACAAAAATGAGAACTGATACAATGCCTCCCCCAAAAAATGTGTGACCTTCCAAACCCACCACCGCCACCACGCGTATGTATAGTGAATGCCTCCAAACTCTACTTACTTGAGGAGAAAATGACGAAAATGAATAGAACTGATACAAGCCCTCCCCAAAATATGTGTGACCTTCCAAACCCACCACCGCCACCACGCGTATGTGTAGTGAATGCCTCCAAACTCTACTTACTTGAGGAGAAAATGACGAAAATGAATAGAACTGATACACGCCCTAAAAATGTCACCTGCCTACCCATCCCACCTCTCTCCAGGGACTCCAGGGCTAATGCGACGGATCTGAGCACCGAGGCCATGCGTAGGTATAGTGTATGCCTCCAAACTTGACATACTTGAGGAGAAAAATGACAAAAATGAAGAAAACTGATACAAGCCCGCCCACTAAATTAAAGTGTAACCTCTCTAACCTTCCCCCATGACCTCCCACAGAACCATCACGGAATCCAGGGTTAATGTGACGGATATGAGCACCGAGGCAAGGCGTATTTCTAATTAATTCGTAAAAAAATTATCAACACCCTGAAATCAAGAGCTTTAAGAAACTTTCAATAAATGCACCACGATAAGAAAAAAACTCAATATACCTAATAGATTGTGGCATAATGGATCATATTCTTAAACATTTCTACGCCTAAGCACACACAACATTTGACAAGGCTTTCGTAGGAGTTGTGGGTATTCCCAGGGGTAGTTTTATGACCCTGGTGATAGTTTGACCCTTCTTCTGTACCAGTGAGAACACTCACTAGAATCCGACTGATCCCCTTTCTTGGCCTTTGGAAATAGCTCATGTGAGAGACTGAGGCGTCTGTCTGAGAATGCCGAATTATTCTTGATGGGCAAGAAGCGAGTTTATGAGGATTGAACCATCATCTGAACGCCCACGACAAGTTAAACACACTTGTCAGCC
Organism: Eriocheir sinensis; assembly: GCF_024679095.1. Lineage (NCBI taxonomy): Eukaryota > Metazoa > Arthropoda > Malacostraca > Decapoda > Varunidae > Eriocheir > Eriocheir sinensis. Next base: position 14,588,968 of record NC_066510.1, on the reverse strand, counting down.
TCGAGAAAAAAATAAAATAAAGGAACTGACCGCGATCCCTTAAAAATGAAAGTCAGCCTTCCTCACCCCTGAAAAGGAAGGTGGGGTCAGTTTCTCCCCTTCAGAATATAAGAACATAAGAACGTAAGGAGTCTATAAGAGGTGGTGGCGGCTGTGGTGGTGGTGGTTGTGAGAGAGAGAGAGAGAGAGAGAGAGAGAGAGAGAGAGAGAGAATAATCCCCCTTCTCTCCCCCCTCATCCTAAAAACATCACAAACCCAACCTGCTAAAAATATCAGACATAAAAACGAATATGACAGAATCCAGGACTGACAGACTTAAAAAAAAAGGTGAGGATGAATAATAATAAAAACCGAACCGAGGTAATAAGAGATAATAATGATAAGAGGAATAGTAATAATAATAATAATAATAATAATAATAATAATAATAATAATAATAATAATAATAATAATAATAATAATAATAATAATAATAATAATAATAATAATAATAATAATAATAATAATAATCGACGGAAAGGAGATAGGAATAAAAAAAAAAAGTAAAATCCAAAAACCTCGAAAAAGCAAAGTCGACGCTTCAGACATAAGGAGAAGGAGGAGGAGGAGGAGGAGGAGAGGAAAGAAGAGGAGGTCCAAGAAAGGAAGAAGGGGAGGGGTGAATAACGGCTGTAAAGACATGATGTGATGACGATGTAAAAGATGGTGATGACAATGGTGGCGGTTGTGGTGATGCAGTGAGGAGGAGGAGGAGGAGGAGGAGGAGGAGGAGGAGGAGGAAAAATGGAAGCGTCTGATATAAGTGACAGAGAGAGAGAGAGAGAGAGAGAGAGAGAGACATGGACAAATAGCACACACACACACACACACACACACACACACACACAAACACACACACACACACACATGTATCCCCCACCCCCATGGAGAAGGAGGAGGAGGAGGAGGAGGAGGTGAAGCCAACGGTTGGGAGGCCCGTATGTTAGGGAAGACTTAAGGAAATGGAATGGAGACCGGCCAGAACACAGCTCGTCCGGCGGCCACTTCGCCAATTGAAAATTTAATCTTGGACTTGGCGAGGCTGGGAGGGGAAAGTTTGTGCCTTTACCGCCCTGACACACGGATTCACGGCCTGATCTGTGAATACCGAAAGGGAGGGAGGCAGGGAGGGGAAGGGGGATTGAAGGGAGGGGAAGGGGGGCGGGAAGAAGGGAGGTGAAAGGAGGGGGGGGGGATAGAGAACGAACAGGAGACAACCAGGGAGGGAAAGGGAAAGGAAGGGAAGAAGGGTGGAAGGGATGAAAGGATGGAAGGCATAGGGAACGAAGGGAAGGAGGCAGGAAGGGAAAGTAGGAGAAAGACATAAGGGAGAATGGGAAAGAAGAGGAAAAGAGCGAAGGAAGAGAGAGAATGCACAGGAGAGGAAAGAAGTGAAGGGAGAAAAGAGGAAAGAGGGAAGACGGAAGAAGGGAAGAGGAGACAAGGGAGAAATGGAAGGCTGATACGTAAAAGAGAGAGAGAGAGAGCAAGGAAAAAGAACCAATAATCTCTCTCCCCTCTCTCTCTCTCTCTCTATCTCTCTCTCTCTGGTAACATGTCAAGTGAGTAAAGAAAAAAGTGATAAAAAAGAATGAGTAAAAGAAATGCAGGAGAATTTTATTGTTTTCGTGACGGATAAAGGAAAATAAAACAATGGAAGATTGCTAAGAGAGAAGTAATGATTTTCTCTCTCTCTCTCTCTCTCTCTCTCTCTCTCTCTCTCTCTCTCTCTCTCGGCACCTCACCCACATTAAATTCTGGTTGACAAATATTTCAACCCGGGTCGATTTTTTTTTTTTTTTTTTTTTTTTTGGCGTTTGAATTTAAGGGAAGGTCTGCGTCTCTTTTAATTCTTCTGTCTCTCTCCGTCTGTCTCTGTCTGTCCGTCTGTCTGTCTGTTCGTCTGTCTGTCTGTCTACCTATTTATCTATCTATATATATTTGTTACTCTCTCTCTCTCTCTCTCTCTCTCTCTCTCTCCTGTTTAATTTCGTCTCCTCTTTTGCTGATTTTAACTTATCTTTATCTTTTCCTTCTTTGTCTTCGTCTGTAAGGGAAGGAAAGGTAAGGGTAGCCGAAGGGAAGGAAGAAACGGTATATGTGAAGGGTGCGGGATAAGGTGATGGCAGGGTGAAGTAAGGGTATGGTTGCAGGGCTTGGGGCAGGGTTAAGGATGCTTGGGGAGGTGAAGGAAGGGTGCAGGTAAAGGGGTCGAGGCAGGGTTACCTAGAGGTGCTCGTCGAGGTAAAGGAAGACCCGGTTCGGGTGTCCTTGGCGCTCTCCTTTCATGCATCGCCACACTTTCAAGTTGAGGCGAGAGTCAGGAATTTTTAAAAGAACAGAAGAGGAGAAGGGGTGGAGGAGGAGGAGGAGGAGGAGGAGAAGGATATGAAGAGGAGAATGGCAACGAAATGAGGATGAGAGGAGAGAGGAAAGGAGAGAAAAGAAAGAAGAGGAGAGGAGAGGAGGGCAGAGCGCGGGAGAATCAAAAGAAATGGGAGGAAAATGAAACCGATGAGATAATGAGAAAACACGATGAATGAGAGAGAGAGAGAGAGAGAGAGAGAGAGAGAGAGAGAGAGAGAGAGAGAGAGAATCTAACCACTCTACCAATCTTCAAACACATGCCTTACCAACTACAAACATAACACACACTGAATACATCGACACCACTCCCAAGATCCACTTCTCACACAAATGAAACAAGCCCAGCGCACAAACACCAGCCAAAACTCTTCGCTGCCTAACATACACACACACCCTGGCGAAGCAGAGGGAATTATTCAGGTCGTCAGGTAGTGCGGCGGGAAGAGCAGCAAGAGACTGAGAAGGAAGGTATTAGCAGGAAGGTATGTGTTACGAACGTGTGAGGATCTATCGCTTTGACGTTACCGATTCTTGCCTCTGTGTTGTTGTTGTAACTCTCTCTGTGACGGAGGAGCAGCGCGAATTTCTTTTTATGGGGGAATATGGGTTATTAAGAACACACACCTTGGCATGTATCCCCATTATTAAGAACACGGACCTTGGCATGTATCCCCATTATTAAGAACACGGACCTTGGCATGTATCCCCATTATTAAGGACACGGACCTTAGAATGTATCCCCATTATTAAGAACACGGACCTTGGCATGTATCCCCATTATTAAGAACACGGACCTTGGCATGTATCCCCATTATTAAGGACACGGACCTTGGAATGTAGCCCCATTAATAAGAACACAGCCCTTGGCATGTATCCCCATTATTAAGAACACGGACCTTGGCATGTATCCCCATTATTAAGAACACGGACCTTGGCATGTATCCCCATTATTAAGAACACAGCCCTTGGCATGTATCCCCATTATTAAGAACACGGACCTTGGCATGTATCCCCATTATTAAGAACACGGACCTTGGCATGTATCCCCATTATTAAGAACACGGACCTTGGCATGTATCCCCATTATTAAGAACACAGACCTTGGCATGTATCCCCATTATTAAAAACACGGACCTTGGCATGTATCCCCATTATTAAGAACACACACCTTGGCATGTATCCGCATTATTAAGAACACGGACCTTGGCAAGTATCCCTATTATTAAGAACACGGACCTTAGCATGTATCCCCATTATTAAGAACACGGACCTTGGCATGTATCCCCATTATTAAGAACACAGACCTTGGCATGTATCCCCATTATTAAGAACACAGACCTTGGCATGTATCCTTATTATTAAGAACACACACCTTGGCATGTATCCCCATTATTAAGAACACGGACCTTGGCATGTATCCCCATTATTAAGAACACGGACCTTGGCATGTATCCCCATTATTAAGAACACGGACTTTGGCATGTATCCCCATTATTAAGAACACGGGCCTTGGTATGTATCCCCATTATTAAGAACACAGACCTTGGCATGTATCCCCATTATTAAGAACACACACCTTGGCATGTATCCTCATTATTAGATACACGGACCTTGGCATGTATCCCCATTATTAAGAACACGGACCTTGGCATGTATCCCCATTATTAAGAACACGGACCTTGGCATGTATCCCCATTATTAAGAACACGGGCCTTGGCATGTATCCCCATTATTAAGAACACGGACCTTGGCATGTATCCCCATTATTAAGAACACACACCTTGGCATGTATCCTCATTATTAGATACACGGACCTTGGCATGTATCCCTATTATTATGAACACGGACCTTGGCATGTATCCCCATTATTAAGAACACGGACCTTGGCATGTATCCCCATTATTAAGAACAAGGACCTTGGCATGTATCCCCATTATTAAGAACACGGACCTTGGCATGTATCCCCATTATTAAGAACACGGACCTTGGCATGTATCCCCATTATTAAGAACACAGACCTTGGCATGGATCACCATTATTAAGAACACAGACCTTGGCATGTATCCCCATTATTAAGAACACGGACCTTGGCATGTATCCCCATTATTAAGAACACGGACCTTGGCATGTATCCCCATTATTAAGAACACGGACCTTGGCATGTATCCCCATTATTAAGAACACACACCTTGGCATGTATCCCCATTATTAAGAACACGGACCTTGGCATGTATCCCCATTATTAAGAACACAGACCTTGGCATGTATCCCCATTATTAAGAACACAGACCTTGGCATGTATCCCCATTATTAAGAACACAGACCTTGGCATGTATCCCCATTATTAAGAACACAGACCTTGGCATGTATCCCCATTATTAAGAACACGGACCTTGGCATGTATCCCCATTATTAAGAACACGGACCTTGGCATGTATCCCCATTATTAAGAACACGGACCTTGGCATGTATCCCCATTATTAAGAACACAGACCTTGGCATGTATCCCCATTATTAAGAACAAAGACCTTGGCATGTATCCCCATTATTAAGAACACAGACCCTGGCATGTATCCCTATTATTAAGAACACAGACCCTGGCATGTATCCCCATTATTAAGAACACGGACCTTGGCATGTATCCCCATTATTAAAAACACAGACCTTGGCATGTATCCCCATTATTAAGAACACAGACCTTGGCATGTATCCCTATTATTCCCTAAAGTTTTTGGCTCTCACAACTGTTTCTAAAGGTCACAGGGAAGATCAGTCGGGCTTATGAGTGTTTTTTACGTTTACGGTGGAGAGGTCTCGTCATATTATCACTAGGCTCATAAAACTACCCATGAAATTACCCCCCCCCCCCACAACCTTCCCGAAAGCCTTATCAAATGTGTGAGTGTATGTGTGTGTGTGAGCCTCGAAATGTTAGAGGGTACGGACCTTATCGGAAAGTGTCCGGACCGACCACTCACTCTCACGGGAAGCCGGAAACCGCGCACTCATGGTCTTGGCGGGGCTGGACCACTTCCCAAACCTTTCTGGATAAACACAGGAACACAGCCCCCCTCCCCCCCCTTTCCTCCCCTCCACCCCTCATGGTCAGGGCCGGGCCAGCTTCAAACACTTTCGCTGCCCTCTGAAAGCACACAAAGGACGGGCAGATTTTTTTTTTTCAATATCGTCGCTTAAAGTCTTTCAGTTGGTTAGCTTTTTTCTCCTTTTCTCTCATATTTTCGTTATATTCAGGAATTTTTATCGGAGTTTTCCCAGCAGAGAGAGAGAGAGAGAGAGAGAGAGGCATACATTCATGAAAACAAGGAACACTCGCTCCTACACGTACACACAGACACACACACACACACACACACACACATACATATATACATACATACATACATACATACATACGTCTAAGCATGCATACAGACAGACAGACAGACCATTGTAATAAATTGACAGTGGTAAAATATTGTGACCACATTTCAGGCGTGTGGTAATTATTATCAACACATCATTTAATCAAGTAATTCTCGTGGTGACGAAAATTCAAGAAAAAAAAGTACATAAATATATATAAAGTAAATACCGTAGACGTCTGATGTAAAATGCACTACTACCAAGACAGAGAGAGAGAGAGAGAGAGAGAGAGAGAGATAATAAAGAAAATATAAATAATTACATAAAAGGTACTCTCTCTCTCTCTCTCTCTCTCTCTCTCTCTCCGCTACCAACACACAAGGCTGTATCTCCCCTTCTTCCTTTCTTCTCTCCCCATCTCTCCAAACTCGAGTAGCCAGCCATGTATTCCTCCCATTTTCCCTCCCTTCCTTATCTTTTTCCCCATCCTTATGTTTCCCTCTCCCCTCCCCTTCCCCTCCCTCCTTCTTCCTCTCATTCTTGCACCTCTCCTTCTCCTCTCCCCTTCCTTCATTCCTTCATTACATCCTTAACCATCTTCATCCTCCTCCTCCCTAGTCTTCCCTTCCCTCTTCATCTACTCCCTCCCCCTCCCTCTCCTTTCTCCCTTCTCCCTCTTATTTTCTCTCCCCAGTATACAACAGTGGGGAGTAAGTGGATGGGCGGGGAGCAGTTTTATTCACTCCAATGTTTACTTTTCCTTGTGTTTAAATATTATAGAAATGTGTGTGTATGTGTGTGTGTGTGTGTGTGTGTGTGTGTGTGTGTGTGTGTGTGTGTGTGTGTGTGTGTGTGTGTGTGTGTGTGTGTGTGTGTGTGTGTGTGTGTGTGTGTGTGTGTGTGTGTGTGTGTGTGTGTGTGTGTGTGAGTTTAGTTTTTAATATCTGATGGTCCATTTTTTAGATTGCAGTTTTAAGGTTTTTTTCTGCTTTCTATATCAACCGTTTTCTATTACCCGTGTGTGTGTGTGTGTGTGTGTGTGTGTGTGTGTGTGTGTGTGTGTGTGTGTGTGTGTGTGTGTCTGTCTGTGTGTCTCTCTCTCTCTCTCTCTCTCTCTCTCTCTCTCTCTCTCTCTCTCTCTCCATATTTGTCTCTCAGTGAGGCGCGAAGTACACATCAAACAGTCTGGCCAATCATAAAGCCATTTCCGCCTCCCTTTTCATCTCATGCTCCGAACGAAAAACTATAAAACTACCGAACTCTTCACTCCTATGATGAAGTGCCCCGCCTCGAACCCAGCAACCTTCCCTACACTCCCACAAGATTCAACCTTTCCCAGCATCTATCGGCAAGATTTAACCGTTCCCAGTATCCACTAGCAAGATTTAACCTTCTTTAGGATCCATCAGCAAGATTTAACCTTTCCCAGCATCCACCAGCAAGATTTAACTTTTCCCAGCATCGATTAGCATGGTTTAACCTTTCCCAGCATTGATTAGCAAGATTTAACTCCTCCCAGCATCCACCAGCAAGATTTAACCTTTCCCAGGATCCACCAGCAAGATTTAACCTTTCCTAGCATCGATTAGCATGATTTAACCTTTCCCAGCATCCACCAGCAAGATTTAACTTTTCCCAGCATCGATTAGCATGATTTAACCTTTCCCAGCATCCACCAGCAAGATTTAACTTCTCCCAGCATCCACCAACAAGATTTAACTCCTCCCAGCATCCACCAGCAAGATTTAACTCCTCCCAGCATCCACCAGCAAGATTTAACTCCTCCCAGCATCCACCAACAAGATTTAACTCCTCCCAGCATCCACCAACAAGATTTAACTCCTCCCAGCATCCACCACCAAGATTTAACTCCTCCCAGCATCCACCAGCAAGATTTAACTCCTCCCAGCATCCACCAACAAGATTTAACTCCTCCCAGCATCCACCAACAAGATTTAACTCCTCCCAGCATCCACCAGCAAGATTTAACTCCTCCCAGCATCCACCAACAAGATTTAACTCCTCCCAGCATCCACCAGCAAGATTTAACTCCTCCCAGCATCCACCAGCAAGATTTAACTCCTCCCAGCATCCACCAGCAAGATTTAACTCCTCCCAGCATCCACCAGCAAGATTTAACTTCTCCCAGCATCCACCAGCAAGATTTAACTCCTCCCAGCATCCACCAGCGAAATTTAACTTCTCCCAGCATCCACCAACAAGATTTAACTCCTCCCAGCATCCACCACCAAGATTTAACTTCTCCCAGCATCCACCAACAAGATTTAACTTCTCCCAGCATCCACCACCAAGATTTAACTTCTCCCAGCATCCACCAACAAGATTTAACTTCTCCCAGCATCCATCAACAAGATTTAACTTCTCCTAGCCTCCACCAGCGAGAGTTAACCTTTCCCATTATCCACCAAAAAGATTTAACCTTTCCCAATATCCACCAGTAAGATTTAACCCTTCTCAGCATCCACCAGTAAGATTTAACCCCTGCCAGCATTCAACAGTAAGATTTAACCATTGCCAGCATCCGCCACCCCTCCGCTCGCCCGCCCGCCACTCAATCAGAAATCTACGAGTGCTATTGATTCATTTGATGCTAAGAAAAAAAAAAGAAAATAGAAAGGGAGAATGAATTGATTAATTGGGGTATACACCGTCATTGCGAGAGAGAGTGATTGATTCAAGCACGTCTGATCAATGTATAGTTTCATAACTTCAACGACTGAATGAATAAAATATGAACGAGAGGCAGAAACAAAGAGGAGAATATTTACCCTGGAAAACACACACACACACACACACACACACACACACACACACACACACACACACACACACACACACACACACACACACACATTCCCTTGCGCACGCGGACAGCAATATTATAAGACATATTCTCTTTTAAGTGGCAATCCCAAACAAACACACACACACACACACACACACTCCCCTTCCCACACATACATAGAACGCCCCCCACATCCCCCTACAAACCTACACACACACACACACACACACACACACACACACACACACACACACACACACACACACACACACACACACACACAACACGTATACACAACACACAGACAACACTTTACAGTTATGCAAAGGCCTCTCTGAACCACTGATCCGTTTACTGAGGTCCCTGCGAAGCGCCACACCGCTACCACCCACCCTCAGTCCCTTCCTAATCCTCCCCCTCCCTTGCCCCCCGCCCCCACCGCCACCGCCACCATTCCGTCTGTCACTTGTTATAAATGCGTGTTCCTCCTGCTATTGCGCCCCAGAATGTATGTAGGAGGAAGAGGAGGCGGAGGAGGGCCGGGCAGCAGGTCACCACTATAAGAGGCCGCCACACAAATCACCGCTTGTATTACTGTAAGAGATCCTGGCCGAGGAGGGAGCGAGGCGGAGAAGGATAAAGAGACAAAAAATTGGTGGCCATTAAGAGAGGAAGAGAGAATGGAGGAGGTGCAGGAGGAGTAGGGAGTGGAGGAGGAGGAGGAGGAGGAGGAAGAGCAAAAGATGAGCATGGGTAGGTGGATGAGGAGGAGGATAAGGAGGAAAGGAAGGAAGGGGAATAGGATAGACAGAGAAATTGGAGGCCATGAAAGGTGGAAGAGAGAATGGATGTGGAGGAGAAGAATGAAAAGCAGGAAGATGAGGATGGGTGGGTGGATGAGGATGAAGATAAGGAGGAAGAAAAGGAAAAGAAGGATAGACAAACAAATAAGAGAGGAAGAGGGAATGGAGAAGTAGGAAGTGGAGGAGGAGGAGGAGGAGGAGGAGGTGGTGGAGACTGAAAAGCAGGAAAATGAGCATATGTAAGTGGATGAGGATGAGGAAAAGCAGTGAGAAAAGATCAAACAAAAAACTGGAGGTCGCTAAGAGAAGAAAAAAAAAACATGGAGGAAGAGGAAGGGAGGAAGAGGAGAATGAAAAGGAGTAGGTTGATGGAGGATAAGAGGAAGGAGGAGAAATAAGAGGAGGCTGTTGGTATGGAGAAATAACAGAAAGGAAGGAAGGAAGGAAGGAAGGAAGGGCAGGAGGGTGAAAAAGTATATATGTATCATGGAATCGAGGGAGCATCCAATTAAAAGAGGGGAAGAATGTTCGAAAAGGGGCGGGGAAGAAAAATCCAACGAGCTTTTACACGCACACATACATACATACATACATACATACATACACAAATATTTCCTCCTTCCCTTCCTTCTGTCTTCCCTAAAAGCATACATACATACATACATACATACATACATACACAAATATTTCCTCCTTCCCTTCCTCCTGTCTTCCCTAAAAGCATACATACATACATACATACATAAATTATACACTAGTCAAAACATACATACATACATACACACATTCTTCCTTATAAATCTCTCCCTTCCTCCCTTTTTCCTACTTTCCTTCCTTTCTTCCCTCGTTTTTTTTTTCTCTCAGGCCTATTATGAGTGGCCGCCTGGCTCGTCCATTGGTCAAAAAGGAGGAGGAGAAGGAGGAGGAGGAGGAGGAGGAGGAGGAGGAGGAGGAGGAGGAAGAGGAGGAGGAGGAGGAAGAGGAGGAGGAGGAGGCAAGTAAGAGTAGCTAGTGGGGGAAGACGATAGGTAGATAAGAAGAGGGAAAGGGATGAAAAGAGGAAGGGAGGAAAAAGAGCATAGGGAGGAAAGGAAAGGAGGGGAAATGTATGTATGTGAAAGGGAGGAAACAAGATAGAAAGATAATGAAGGGAAGGAGAGAAGGAAAAAGGGGAGGAGAGAAGAGGAGGTAATGAAGGAGGGAGATAGATGAGGGAAGAGAAAGGAAGATGAGAGGTAGAGGTTAAGTTTATTGACATCAGCATTGACATAGAAAATATAAATGAGAGAAAGGGAAGATAAGGAAGGAAACAACAGCGGAAGGAAGAGGAAAAGATAGATAATGGCAAGGTTAAGGGCATACGTTATAGATGCGCCTGGCCTCAGTGCTAATCTCCGTCGCATTAGAGAAGGATGAGGAGAAAAGAGGAAACAAGAGGTAAGGAAGAAGGTAAGTGAGGGTAGGAAGGAATGGGAGACGAAGGCAAGGGAGGGTTAGGGAGGTAAGGGAAAGGGAGGAGAGGGAGAGAGAGGTAAGGGAGGGAAGGGAGGTTAGGAAAGAATGGGAAACGAAGGCAAGGGAGGGTTTGGGAGGCAAGGGAGAGGGAGGAAAGGGAGAAGGAGGTAAGGGAATACATAGGAATACATAGGGAGAACAGACACCAGAAGACCTATCGGTCTATGGCGAGGGTGTCTGTTTACTACCGCTACTACTAGTAATCTACGTGTGGTAGAACAGGACAGAATAGATGAAGGCTCCTCCCCACCCACCTCTCCCTCCGGCAACGTGCCGTCAGGAAATAGTTAGAAGAGAACACCATGTACCTTTAAGGAAGAAAGGGACATGGAAATTTTACAGTAAAGAGAGAGATAAGAGGAAATTACTACCCTTAACTTACACTACTGGCAACCTAAGCTGTGGGGGAAAATGACTTCATTACATAAGAACATGGAAACACAGGGAGACTTGAAGAGGCCGAGTGGCCTACACAGGGCAGCCCCAGAATCCCCCCTAATACTTTGATATAGTTCGGTGACCAGAACTGAACGGCGTATTCTAGGTGTGGTCTTACAAATGCTAAATATAATCTCTTCATAAGTTCGGGTGATTTATAATCAAAGTTTCTTGAGATTAATCCTAACATCATATTGGCTTTTTTACTCGCTAAGGAGGTAAGGGAGGGAAGGGAGGTTAGGAAGGAATGGGAGACGAAGGCAAGGGAGGGTTAGGAAGGTAAGGGAAAGGGAGGAAAGGGAGAAGGAGGTAAGGGAGGGAAGGGAGGTTAGGAAGGAATGGGAGACGAAGGCAAGGGAGGGTTAGGAAGGTAAGGGAAAGGGAGGAAAGGGAGAAGGAGGTAAGGGTGGGAAGGGAGGTTAGGAAGGAATGGGAGACGAAGGCAAGGGAGGGTTAGGAAGGTAAGGGAGAGGGAGGTAAGGGAAGGGAAGGGAGGGAAGGGAGGTCAGGGTCAGGGTGAGAGGCGAGGGCAAGTGTGGCAGGCAGTTAGGAGAGTTATGATCGTGTGAGTTAGGGTGGAGGTGTGTTATGTGTTTGTCAGACTGCTCCACCTCCTCCTCCACCTCCTCTTTCCTCCACCTCCTCCTCCACTTCCCTTCCCTTCCCTTCCTTCCTTCCTTCCTCCCTTCCTTTTCTTCCTATTCCTCCTCTTTTTCTGTCCATTTTCCCCCTTCGCTTTTCTTCCTCATTGTTATTTATTTTCTTTCTCCTTCGTCCTCCACCTCCTCCTCCACCTTCTCCTCCACTTCCCTTTCCTTCCTTCCTTCCTTCCTTCCTTTTCTTCCTGTTCCTCCTCTTCCTCTGTCCATTTTCCCCCTTCGTTTTTCTTCCTCATTATTATTTATTCTCTTTCTCCTTCCTCCTCCTCCTCCTCCTCCTCTTTCCTCCACTTCCCTTCCTTTTCTTCCTGTTCCTCCTCTCCCTCTGTTCATTTTCCCTTTGCTTTCCTTCCTTCCTCCTCCACCTCCTCCTCCTCTTCCCTTCCTTCCTTCCTTCCTTTCACTTCCTTTCCTCTTTCCTTCCTTTCTTCCTTTTCTTCCTATTCCTCCCCTCTCTCTGTCCGTTTTATCCATCCTCTCCTCCTCCACCTCTTTCCTCCACTTCCCTTCCCTTCCTTCCTTCCTTCCACTTTCTTTCCTCTTTTCTAACTTTTCTTCCTGTTCCTCCTGCTCCCCTTTCCATTTTTTTCCATCGCTTTCCTAACTTTTATTGTTATTATTCATTTTCTCTTGTTGTTATTCACTATTTTTCTCCTTCCTTCCTCCTCCTCCTCCTCCTCCTCCTCTTCCTCTTCTTCTTCCCCACTTCGAACTTTTCCTTGTTCCTCGCATTTATTTTTTCTTTTTTCTTTCCCCTTTACTTTTTTTCCTTTTCTTCTTCTTCTTCTTCTTATGCTTCTCTCTACCTCTTCCTCACACTCACTACCATCATCACCACCACCACCACCGCCACCACAACCACTACCACCAACATCACCGAGTCTTCCTTGCTAAATCTTGGTCTCACTTTTGCCAACTTCTTTCCTTAATCCTTAAACTCCCTCTGTAGGATCTGCTCTTTACGTCCTTCGCTAATCCTTTACTTCAATCCTAAACCTCATCCTCAGCAGCAGAGGCAGGAGCAGGAGGAGAAGAAGAAGAAGAAGAAGCAGTATATACGTAGTCCCCTCCTCCTCCTCCTCCTCCTCAGGCACCCCCTCCTCCTCCTCGCCTCATCCACCTCCACAACTTTCATGTAAAGATTATTCTCATACTTAAATTTATGAGAGAAAAAGTTATGAATCAGACTTCTTCTTATTTCTTCTTCTTAAAGTCTTCTGAAGCCTCTTTATACGGGGTCTTACTTCACTCCTCCTCCTCCTCCTTTTCCTCTTCCTCATCCTCTTCTAATTTTTCTTCTCCTTTTTTACCCTTATTCGTGTTCTCTAGTGTTCTCCTTCTTCGCCTCTACAACCTTTTTTTTCCTCTTCCGCCATTCCGCCATTCTCACTTTCCTCCTCCTCCTCCTTCTCCTCTTCCTCACCCTCTTCTAATTCTTCTTCTTCTTCTTACTCTTATCTGTGTTCTCTAGTGTTCTTCTTCGCCTTTACAACTTTTTTTTTCCTCTTCCGCCATTCCGCCATTCTCACTTTCCTCCTCCTCCTCCTCCTCCTCCTCCTCCTTCTCCTCTTCCTCACCCTCGTCTAATTCTTCTTCTTCTTCTTACTCTTATCCGTGTTCTTTAGTGTTATCCTTCTTCGCCTCTTCTACCTATTTTTCTCCTCTTCCGCCATTCCGCCATTCTCACCTCCCTCCTCCTCCTCCTTCTCCTCATCCTCTTCTAATTCTTTTTCGTCTTCTTACTCTTATCCGTGTTCTCAAGTGTCCTCTTTCTCCGGCTTTTCTATCAATTTTTTCCTCTTCTTTTTCCTCTTCTTCCGCATTTCCGTGTTCTCGACTGTCCCTTTTCTCCGACCCTCCAACCTTTTTTTCCCCTTTTCCGCCTTTCCCATCTCCTCCTCCTCCTCCTCCTCCTCCATATTTATTTTGACCACTTCCTGCTTCTTGCCTCTCCTACTCTACCTCTTCCTGTTCTTCCCCCTCGTCCTCTTCCATCTTTTCTTCGATTTCTTCTTCTTCCCCCTCCCCCCTTCCTCCTCCTCCATTTTATATCGCATTTAAACTACTTTCTTATGTGTTCTCTTCCTTTCTCTCATGCACTAATTATTCTTTCCTATCTTTTAACAGCTGCCTTTTTTCTGTGTTCTTCTATTATCTTACTACTTATTTTCCTTCATGTTCTTTCTCGTAAGTCATTTACAGGGACAGCAAATCTTCCTAATCTTCCTAATCTCTTACTAATCTTCTTATGATCTCATGTGTATGTTTTCTATATATCTGTAGGAAACGTTTTACTTCCATATTTAGCTGTATTTGGGAGTCTTGGTGATAATTTCCATATTAATTGATTAACTGAACATATTCCTACATATCCTATACTACATTTATCCTTCACTGATAGCCTTTTCTCTCTCTCTCTCTCTCTCTCTCTCTCTCTCTCTCTCTCTCCATTCTGCTCGTTCCCAATCTCTTCTTTCCTTATCTTTAACACTTCTATTTCCTGGCCTTAGCTCGTTCAAGGGTCTAACTATCTAACATGTCTCTCTCTCTCTCTCTCTCTCTCTCTCTCTCTTACGTCTCCTCTTCCTCCTTTTGCTCCAAGTCCCTTCAACATTTGCAACTTTAAGGTTTCATCACTTCCTCTAAATTAATTTCAGCGGGTACGGCAAGGAAGGAGCGGCGCAGGCCAAGCAAGGAAGGGCGGGAGGACGGACGGGCCAGTCAGTCAGTGTGAGAAAGAGACATTTAGGAGGGGAAAGTGCTACGTAGATGGGTGTCCCTTTTCCGAGCGTCTTTTTCCCAGCTAACACAAACGCCTTCCTTGTAGTGCTAGCCCAAACAAGGCTCCCAGTTGGGTGTTTACTGATTTAGCGTCGTTTTCCCGCTAAAGGGGCTATTACACTGGGCAAATTTTCCGTGGATCTTCAGTCAAACCACGATTTCCGCTGGCGTGGTTTTCATATTTCTGTGGTTTTCTGACGTGTCCACGATCTTCCAAAGCTACGGTAGATCTCACCAAAGGAAGACGGTATTACTCACCATCATCATGAGCAGCAATAACAAGAAACAAATGCGAATCGCGCCAGCGGAAATCGTGGTTTGACTGAAGATCCACAGAGGATTTGCCCAGTGTAAGGCAGGAGAGGTAAGTAGAAGCCCCTTAACACAATCGTCTGGTAGTGCTCAGAGCCAAGAAGTCTACGGAGCTGGGTGTTTCTTGGTCTAGCGTTGTTTTCCCCGCTAATACAAACGCCTTCCTTGTAGTGCTAACCAAAACAAGGCTACGCAGTTGGATGTTCACTGATTTAGCGTCGTTTTCCCCGCTAACACAATCGTCTGGTAGTGCTAAGTGCCAAGATGTCTACGGATCTGGGTGTTTCTTGGTCTAGCGTTGTTTTCCCCGCTAATACAAACGCCTTCCTTGTAGTGCTAACCAAAACAGGGCTACGCAGTTGGATCTTCACTGATTTAGCGTTGTTTTCCCCGCTAGCACAATCGTCTGGTAGTGCTAAGTCCCAAGAAGTCTACATAGCTGGGTGTTTCTTGGTCTAGCGTTTTTTTCCCCGCTAATACAAACGCCCCCCTGCAGCGTGAACTAATAACCAAGTCCGTATTCTTAATTAAAAGTCTCGGCGCCTCAGTTCGCGTGTTTGAAGGGCCTCTCGTGGAAGTTGCTGCATGGGATGTTCATGAAGCGTTTTGTGATCCTAGTGATAGTTTAAGACGGCCTCTGCATTTTTAACGGGAAAAATCACCCCTGAAAATCCTGTTAATCTTATTTGTGGCCGTGGGAAATAGTACTAAATGGAGCTCCGTACCTTTAATAATATGGACCCAAAACTCTACATGCGTGGTAGTACAGTCGCGCGTTCCGTCCTTCCCTAATCCTTTACATCAATCCTAAACCAGCAGGAACAGGAGGAGAAGAAGAAGAAACAGTATATACGTAGTCCTCTCCTCCTCCTCCTCAGCCACCCCCTCCTCCTCCTCCTCAGCCCCCCCTCCTCCTCCTCCTCAGCCACCCCCTCCTCCTCTCCTGAGCCACCTCCACAGATAACTCTCCCCCCTTAAACAGTGCCAACTATAGTGAAACCAGATTGGCGATATCGTTTTTGCGTTGGCTCCTCCGCCGCTCTGCCACACACTCCCAACACCTGTCTTTTCCTCTCATGCGTCACCCATAGCTAACATATGAGAGGAAGAGAGAGGCGTCGGGAGGAAAGGACCAGTGGGGAGCCAGCACAAAAACAATCTCCCCAATTTGGTTACACTATAATATCCCAAAGGTTTACGTCGGCGGGCCAAGGAGCTGCTGGCCGCCCACGTCTTAACCCGCGCTACCATTGCACATTTCCCTCGCAGCGCCGTGTAAATATCCAAGCCGTCAGGAGCCTAACCACTTGGGGGCATTTTGGTGACGTACAACACTGCTGCACCATGAATAACTAACACCCATTAGCTAAGGGGAAGGGAGGAGGAGGGGAGGAGGAGGAGGAGGCGGGGAGTAGGAGAGGAGAAGGAGGATGGGGGTGAGGGGGGTAAGGCAGGAGAGGTAAGTAGAAGCTGTCCAGGAAATGTTCTACACACATTACCAGTAACTCAGGTGTTTTCCGGCGGGTTGAGTACACCTGGAGGAGGAGGAGGAGGAGGAGGAGGTTAGGAAGAAAGGGGAGAATGAGGAGGAAGAAGAGGAGGAGAATCTAATATAAGGAACAGAGCGAGAGAGAAGAGGAGAGGTGATGGAGACGAAAAAAATATAAGGAGAAGATGAAGGAGGAGGAGGAGGAAACAAGGAGAGAGAGGTTAGGGAAAGAGAGGAGAAAGGCGAGAAGTAGGAGAATCTAATATAAGGAACAGACCGAGAGAGAAGAGGAGGTGTTGGAGAGGAAAAAAATATAATGAAAAAGTTTAGGAGAGCTTGATTAATGGCAAGATAAATAAGAGTACGAAGAGGAAGGAAAAGGAGGAGGCGGGGAAAGACGAAATGGGAAAAAGAAAGAAACTCAGGGAAACTTTTATCGCTGCTTCTCTTCTTCCATCTGTCTGTCTGTCTGTCTGTCTATATCTGCTGATCTGCGTTGCTTGTTTGTCTTCTGGCTGTTGCGTGTGTGTGTGTGTGTGTGTGTGTGTGTGTGTGTGTGTGCAAAAAGGTATATATCAACTATTTGCTCTCACTTATCACACTTTCAACTTGCTATATGCCGTATTTATTTACTTGCTTGTTTATTTGTTTTGCCATAACCGTCAAGTGGTTTGTAGGCAGAAGTAAATTCAATGTTTACTTTCTCTTTTATCTCTCAGTGTACCTTTGTGTGTGTGTGTGTGTGTGTGTGTGTGTGTGTGTGTGTGTGTGTGTGTGTGTGTGTGTGTTTATCTATGAGTGTATATGTGTACCTTATCCCCCTCTCCTTCCTCACTTCCCTCTTCCACACTCCCTCTCCCTCCCCTCACTCTCTCCCCTTTCCTTCTTTCCCTACTTTCTTACCTCACCATCTCCCATTATCTCTTCCCTTTCTTTTCCCTTCTTCCTCCTCATTCTTTATACATTCCTTCTCTCACTACTTACATCCCTCACTTTTCCACCCATCTTCCTTCACAACATGGCTTCCGTAGTAAACGTTCTTGTTTAACTAACTTACTTGATTTTTTCATTATATTTTTGAGGTGTTCGATGAAAGCAGATCAGTAGATATCATATATCTGGATTTTCAAAAGGCATTTGATAAGGTCCCCCACCAACGATTGTTCACCAAACTACTGGCGCATGGTATCTCGGGTAACAGTCACAATTGGCTTGTGGACTGGCTCACTGAGCGGAAACAGAGAGTAGTTCTAAACGGTGTTACATCTAACTGGCTCGATGTCAGAAGCGGCGTACCTCAAGGATCAGTGCTTGGCCCCATGCTCTTCTTAATTTATGTTAATGATATCGATGATGGGCTCACTTGCAAAGTATCAAAATTTGCTGATGACACAAAAATTGCTAGTAAAGTAACTGCGACACTCGACGAAGAAGCTTTACAATCAGATCTTGATCGACTTGCACGTTGGGCCAATCAATGGCAAATGGAATTTAACGTTCACAAATGTAAAGTGTTGCACATCGGAAAAAATAACAATCGCGCTCGGTACGTAATGAATGGCCAACAACTTTCTGCAGTAAGTAAAGAAAAGGATCTTGGAATCACTATATCAAGCGATTTAAAGCCCGGTGAGCATTGTTCAGAGGTAGTTAAAACTGAAAACAAATTGGTTGGCTTCATCGGACGAGTCTTTAATAATAAATCGGAAAAAGTAATATTAAAACTGTATAATTCGTTGGTTCGACCCCGTCTAGAGTACTGTGTACAGTTTTGGTCTTCCTATAACAAAAAAAAAACATAGAAAAGTTGGACCGGGTTCAACGAAGAGTAACAAAGATGATTCCTAGGTTGAGAATTTTATCATATGAACAAAGGCTTAAAGAAGTAAATTTATTCAGCCTATCAAAACGAAGAATGCGAGGCGATCTAATAGAAGTGTTTAAAATGTTTAAAGGATTCAGTGATATTAATGCGGAAGATTACTTTACAATTGATCGATCAAATAGAACAAGAAGAAATCACAATTTGAGGATAAGTGGTAAAAAATTCTCGTCGCACGAAGCTAAACACTTTTTCTTCAATCGAGTTGTTAATATTTGGAACTCTCTACCCTGTGATGTCGTTGACAGTACAACAGTTACGGCCTTCAAGAATAGATTAGACAAGTATTTTGAATCCAACCAGCAACTAAGATATTACTCATTGTCGTAATAACGCTAAGTTCTTTTGAATACTGGTGTCCTTGTCCGCTTTTATCTCCCGGTTAATGGTAGCAGTAATGGTAGTTCTTTCCTCTTTCCTACACAATTTCCATCCATTTTTTCCATGCTGCATTGTTCTTTTTCCTTTCCTGCCAGCTTTGGCTGGAGGGATGGGGGGGGAAGGAGCCTTCGCCTTTGCTGTCCTTCATCTTCCATCTTTGATTAGATAGTTAGTGTAGCTTGTCACAAACAGCCTCGTAAGGACCAGCAGGTCTGCTGTTGTTTGTTCTTCCTTTGTGTTACTTTGTTCCCCTCATCGGCTCTCCATTCCTTTTCTCCCTACCTCCTTCCCTCACCATCTCCCATATTCTCCTTCCTTCTGTCTCCCCCTGACACTCTCCACTTTCCCTCTCTCTCGTCTGTCTTTTCCACTCTTCCTTCTCTCCCTTCTGACACATCCCCTCCTCCCTTCCTCCTCCCCCCTTCTCTCTTCCTCCTCCCTGCACCTTCTCGTTACTTAATCTATAATGTATACTGTTGTCCTTCCTCTTTCATATTTTTTCTTTTAGTTTTTCAATGTTTTTTCACCGACAAGATTTTTTACCGTGTCTCAATCTGCTCTACATGTTATACTTATTCTCATTTCTTTACTTATTCTCCTTTCTTTTGGTATTTTATTTTCCTTTCATCAGATATTGGGCGAACATGACAATTTTTTTTAATGTTTTTTACTGATAAGCTTTTTCCGTTGCTCAATCTGCTCTATATGCTATCATTCTTCTCTTTTCTTTACTTATTTCCCTTTTTTTAGTATTTTATCTCCGTTTCATCATTCTAACAAAGGTGTATTTACTTCAGACACAAGCAGGCATCGAGCGAACATGACAGACTATTTTTTGCACTGACAGTCTCGTAGGGTAAGGGAAAGTGTGGGTCATTATTAGATCTTGCAGCTCTGCCCTGTATCCTTTCCCTGTCAAGCGAACCCCGTGGACATATTACTAGTACCCCCCAAAAACACCCACCCGCTTATTGCCCAAAACTTAGGTTCGGCCTGAGGGAAAAAGGCCAAGAAGAAAGCAAGGGAGAAAGGAACAAAGGAAATGGAGATATACAGATAGATATTTAAATAGATAGATAGATAGATATAAGGAGAGAAAGAAAGAGCGAGATAATACTGTAATCTCTCATTCCTTTCCTCCATCCACGCACACACACACGCACACACACGCACACGCACACACACACACACACACACACACACACACACACATGCAGATGCCTCGTTTCGCGGTAAGAAGATAAGGACAATGTTTATACTCCTTCCTCTCACGAATTTTTTAATGCGGGGAGCAGAAAGAAAAAATATAATACGAGGAAAGAGACGAGAAAATGATGAGAAAAAAGAAAATTTAAAAGTGCAAAATAAACGGACTCCCCTGCACACACACACACACACACACACACACACACACACACACACACACACACACACACACACTAGGGAAGGAAATTGCTGTAAAATAAAACCTAAAACCATGCACAGACTCGACGAGCAAACAACACCCCAGTCCATCCCGTCCCTTCCCTTCCCTTTCCGTCCCTTCCCTTCCCTTCCCCCACACAAGGACCCTCTCTGGCCATAAAATATTAAGGCCTCCCGTCAGTCCCCTCCACAGAGTATACGGTCCCTCGATGGCGTCAATCTCTCTAAAAACAGCCTGAACCTCCGAAGTGAAGTGAATGTGCGATGAAGTGACTGGCTTTTGGAGGGCTGGCGGCACTAACGACCAAACTGACTCGACCCTACCCATGCTTACCTAACCAAGCTGAGCAGAGGGATTGATTAGTGAGGACCTCTGCAAGTCTAAAATGACGAAGCTAACCCAATCATACCCAAGCATAACTAACCGGAGGTGGCCGCGCGGTCATCGAGTGTGCGTGGTGAGCTCGAGGAGAAGTTAAGGTTCGATTCCCACCGAAACACTGAAATCATCGCGGATTGGCGGAAGATATCCCAAATGCTACCCAGATATTCAATCAAATGCTACCCAGATATTCAATCAACAATAACTTCAGCGACCGGGGGACAGCAAGGCATACATCACAGAAGCCACAATAAACAAAATTCGCCTGCGCCACTAACGGGCTGGGGTCGCCCAAGAGACCCCTCGAGCGAGTCTGCTGGCGCTATAGGCAGCACCTAAAAAAGGAGAAAAATAAAAGCTAGGTAGAGAGAGGAATGGATCACGTGAACCTACATAACCAAACTGGATAGAGGAATGGATGACTGAGGACGATGGCAAAGAAGATGAACGAAGATGATGATGAGGACGATGCCAGTCCCTCCTCGCCACAAGACAACATAATTAAGGACAATTTGTCGCCATCTTGACTCACACGACTTGCATGAACCAAGAACAAATGACCCAAGGCTGACGGCATCTCCTTCGTCTTCTCTCTCTCTCTCTCTCTCAAGGCCTTTGGAGAGAAATAAAGAGAGATTTTACGTCTTCCGAAACACCTCGTCGATGGTCATTATTCGAGAGAGAGAGAGAGAGAGAGAGAGAGAGAGAGAGAGAGAGAGAGAGAGAGAGAGAGAGAGAGAGAGAGAGAGAGAGAGAGAGAGAGAGAGAGAGAGAGAGAGAGAGAGAGAGAGAGAGAGAGAGTTTTTTGCGAGGTAGGAAGGGAGTGAACAAGGGGAAAAGAAAACTAAATAAAAAAAGGAATTGCTGACATAGGAAGGAGAGGAAGGGACGGGAAAGAATGGGATGTGAAGGGAAGAGAAGGGAAGGGAAAGAATGGCAAGCAAAAAGGAAGGGAAATAGAGGGGAAGGAAGACAAGGAAAGGGAAGGGAAGGGAAAGAAAGAAAAAGAGAGAAAGTAGGAGAGAGAGAGATGGGACAGGAGAGGTAAGACAACGAGAAAAAAAATGGAAGGAAAGGGAAAGTAAAGGGAAAGGAAAGATGAGAAGGTAGGGAAGCGGAAGGGAAGGGAAAGGAAAGGAAGGAAAATGAAGAAAAAAACAGGAAGGAAAGAAAAAGGAAAGGAAGGTGAACGAAAGAGAAAGGGAAAGGTTAATGGATATTGCTTGTAACGAGAAGAAATATCAGGTGTGTGTGTGTGTTTGTGTGTGTGTGTGTGTGTGTGTGTGTGTGTGTGTGTGTGTGTGTGTGTGTGTGTGTGTGTGTGAGGTGGAGTTTACGACGTGGAGGGGCGGGAAAGTGGGTGGAGGATACGGCTTGGTTTATGGGCGTGATTTGTGGGTGTGGAGGTGGGGGGGGGGGTAGGGGTGTAAAAAGGGGGAGGGGGGAGGAGGAGGAAAAGGATGGAAGGGGCAGGGAGGAAACATTGGTGATAGGAGAGCAGAGGAAGAAAAGTTACAATTGATAACAGATAGATAGGTAGATAGATATAGATAGATAGACAGAGAGAGAGAAAAAAGTATAAGGAATCGAAACCCATGTGGAATCCTGCACAACACCCTTCACTCCTTAATGACTGGACAGAGAAAGAAAAAAAAAGTTGTCAGCACAGTATAAGGAATCAAAACCAATGTGGAATCCTGCACAACACCCTTCACTCCTTGATGACTGGACAGAGAAAAAGAGAAAAAATAAGGTGGCAGCACAGTATAAGGAATCGAAACCAATGCGGAATCCTGCATAACATACTCCACTCCTTTATGATTGGACAGAGAAAGAAAAAAAAAGTTGTCAGCACAGTATAAGGAATCAAAACCAATGCGGAATCCTGCACAACACCCTTCACTCCTTAATGATTGGACAAGGAGAAAGAGAAAAAAAGTTGACCCCACAGTATAAGGAATCGAAACCAATGCGGAATCCTACATAACATACTCCACTCCTTTATGATTGGACAGAAAGAGAAAAAAATAGTTAACAGAAAGCACAGTAGAAGAATCGGAGGAACACATAAGGAATCCTACAAACATCCTTCATTCCTCTATAATTGGACTTAGCCGCTCCCTCCCTCCGTCAGTCGCTCCTTTCCTTACGCGCAGTCAGGTCAATATCCTCTTAAACCCTCGAACGGTACGATTGAACGCCCCCGTCAATCACGTCTCCGGGGTCCCGATTCCCTACGATCCTCAACCTCCAATCAAGTGAAGCCCCGCCAAGACATACCGTCCGTCACTTAATAAGAATCCGGATCCGAATGTGGGCTCGTCTCCCCCGCCATATAAATGAAGGCTGCCTCGTGCTGCGTCTCGGATTTCACAGCAGATCCGCGCCTTAACTTGCTCCGATCTCACTTAATCTTAATGTGTGGAAGGAGGGAGGGAGGGACGAAGGGAAGGAGGTTGAGAGAGGGGGGGGGGGCAGGGAGGGAGGGAGGAAGGGAGAAAGGGAGGGAGGGAGGGAGGAAGGGAGAAAGGGAGGGAGGGAGGGAGGTTGAGAGGGAGGGAGGGACAGACGGAGAGATAATAGACGGACAAACACAGATAGATTGAGTCAGATAATAGACGATAGATAAGCAAATAGATAGACAAATAGAAATATCAACACACACACACACACACACACACACACACACACACACACACACACACACACACACACACACTGAAGGAGACAGTGATGGATAGACACACACACACACACACACACACACACACACACACACACACACACATTCACACTCACTCACCCACAAAGAGAAAGAGAAAACAAACAAACAAACGCATACAGTCAAACAACATAATAGGCCAATAAATAAATAAAAAACAGACAGCGAGGAAACTAAAGAGAAAAAATATATATGTGGATGGAGCTTCGACAAGACAGCAAGGAGGAAAGTTTAGGAGACCAACGAGCTTAGTTTCAGGGCCCGGCATAGAGCGTTCACCTCCGACCAACTGGAGTAAGTCAGTCAGTCAGTCAGTAGGTCGGTCGGTCGGTCGGTCAGTCAGTCAGTCAGTCAGTCAGTCGATCGGTTGGTCGGTCAGTCGGTCAGTCAGTCTGGCATTCAGTCGGTCAGGCAATCTCTAATAAGTCTCAGAAACGGACTCCATATTGATGCTTATGTTTGGGAAGTCAATTTGTTAGTCTTAAAAATGCGAGGACGTGTGTGTGTGTGTGTGTGCATGTGTGTGTGTGTGTGTGTCAAGGGCACGATTTAAAGGGAAGACCGAGGGAGGCTATTGTTTTGTACCCGTCTTTGCTTTCCTCTCTCGAAGGCTGATGTTGAAGGGGGTGAGGGGGGGGGGGGGCGTGGAACTCTTCGGAGATGGCTTGCCGGGTTTCGTTTATTCCTCGAACGAGCAAGGGAACAAGAGAAAGCGAGGAAGGAAAGACTTTAGTAGAGAGAGGGTTGGAGGAAAGCAGAAAAGGGGAGGGGAAGGGACGAGGAGGAGCAATGCAAAGGATGGATGGAGGGACAAGGGAGGAGGGGAGAGAGGGAGAAAAAGTAATACGAAAGAAACGTCGAAAAGAGGGAGGGACAGGCAGGGAGAAAAGTTCCATTTGCGAGAAAATAAAGAAATATATCAAATACCAACCTTTTTTATTTATTATTATTATGCAGCAGAGAGAGAGAGAGAGAGAGAGAGAGAGAGAGAGAGAGAGAGAGAGAGAGAGAGAGAGAGAGAGAGAGAGAGAGAGAGAGAGAGAGAGAGAGAGAGAGAGAGAGAGAGAGAGAGAGAGAGAGAGAGAGAGAGAGAGAGAGAGAGAGAGAGAGAGAGAGAGAGAGAGAGAGAGAGAAGTTAATAAGGGAGGCAAATAAACTAGAGCTCAGCGAAATACAAGCCATCTTAGCAACACACACACACACACACACACACACACACACACACACACACACACACACACACACACACACACACACCTCTTCCTGAGCACCTATTTGTATTCATGGTGTTGTTGTTATGCTTTACTTGCGCGTGTGCGTGTGCGTGTGTGTGTGTGTGTGTGTGTGTGTGTGTGTGTGTGTGTTTGTCCCCCACCCCCACCCCCCACTCTCTGAACCACTATTAAGGCGCTAAAATCCCCGAGACTCAAAAATTCCGAAATGCCAAAAAAAAAAGGAAAAAGAGGAAAATAAACGGAAAATAAACTCACTAACCTGAAATTGAGACGCATTTAAGGGTGTGTGTGTGTGTGAGAGAGAGAGAGAGAGAGAGAGAGAGAGAGAGAGAGAGAGAGAGAGAGAGAGAGAGAGAGAGAGAGAGAGAGAGAGAGAGAGAGAGAGAGAGAGAGAGAGAGAGAGAGAGAGAGAGAGAGAGAGAGAGAGAGAGAGAGAGATAGAGAAATAGATAGACAGATAGAAAGAGAGCGAGGGAATGGATGAGGGCGAGGACGGGCGGGAGCGGGCGAGGGCGGGCTGGCTGGCGGGGTGCTTAAGCGGCCTCTAGACGGCTGATTGATGACTCCTTTGCGCGGGCCTCGGCGGAGATGAAGCGCCGAGTCCCGCGGGAAAAATCACGCTCAGGTATTTATTCTAACCTTCCCCACGTCCCTCTCCGGCGTGCCCTCCGCTGCGCCTTCCCCGAGTGGCCCTTGAGCTGAGAGGGAGGCTAAACGGTGCAGCGGGAACTGGAGGAGGAGGAGGAGGACGATATGGAGGAAGGAGAGGCACTGGTGGTAAGGCAATAACAACAACAAAAGTAATAAATATAATATAAAAATAACTACTCCTTCGGGCCTTCATTAGCCTTCAAAACAAAGTAAACATAGCAGGAGCAGAAGCAGGAGGAGGGGGGCAGGGAGAAAGAGGAAGAGGAGGAAGAGGAGAATGACGAGGAGGAGGAGGAGGAGGAATAAACACTGGTGATCAGGAAACAAATAGAGTAAGGCTATCAACATCGTAAACACCTCAGTAGTCTACACAACCCACTAAATCAATCACTACACGTATACAGGTTGCGAAGTTGACCTCTCTTATGGCTTTTCGTTCTGTTTTCTTCGGGTGGAGCGGCGTCTAGGGGGGCCTTCTTTTTTCTCTCTTCGTTTTCTTGCCCTTGAGCTGCCTCCCTGACTGTAAGAAAAAAAAATCACAACAAAGCAACGATCAAAGACGTTTTATGAGTTTTAATAACGTTTTAACATCAATGTCGGTAAATTCTAAATAACGGACCACCGCCTCGCCTGAACCAACCATCAAGCGACCAACCCACGAGCTACGTCAACATCCGGAGTGAGTCTGGAACAACAACAACAAAAAAAAGAAACTGGAGTGATTGACTGGAGCGGATCAAGTGCATGTGTACCAGAAGCATGTTTCCCGGCAGCCGTTTCTTTCCCCAGTAATGAGATTGAGTCGTTTGGGTAGTTTTTCATACGTCTATGCCCTGAAGGAAAAGGAGGAGGAGGCGGAGGAGAAGGAGAACGAGAAGGAGGAGGAGGAAGAGGAAGTACTAGAAGAGAAGGAGTTGGGTATAAGCAAAAAGAATATCAAACACAAAAGGTCTTTATCAGCAGGAAGAGGAGGAGGAGAAGTAGGAGGGGGAAGAGAAGAATATATGGAGGAGGTGAAGAAAGTAGAGGAAAAGGACAAGAAAGACAAAAACAAAGGTGAAATTACAAATATAGAAATGTGTATAAGAGCGGCGATGGAAGGAGGAGGAGGAGGAGGAGGAGAAGGAGGAGGAGGTGGAGGAAAAGGAATAAGAAGATACACATAATTCATAGGTCGAGTGACAAGATGATAGGCCTAGAGGATCTCCTTTTTCTCCTTCTCCTCTTCCTCTTCCTCTCTCTCTCTCTCGACCTCCTTTCCTCTTTCCTTCATTTTCTCCTCCTTCCTTATTTTTCCAGTCGCTTCTCATCCCCCGGTCCATGAATCACGGACACGCGCACACACACACACACACACACACACACAGACCGAAAAGAGAGCGAGGGCGAAAGAGAGAGAGAGAGGGAGAGAAATAATGATGGGGTGGCTATGAAAAATTCCTCTCTCCATCCAATTCGTCTCCTCCTCCCAAAGATTTTTAACAATTTCCCGCCAGTCTGTCTAATACTGTTATCTTCTCCTCCTTCCGACTGAGCTTCCGCACGTGCCCGGCTGTTCTCGTGATCCCAGGAGAAATTTTGCAAGCTTTTTTTTATTTTTATCTGGCGCCAAAGGAGGAGGAAGTCGAGGGTTAAAAATAAGTAACGATAAATAAATCCCGAAGAAATCTTGTTTTGCTCCCCAGAAGGTTGAAGTGGAAGAAAATTGAGAGATGATTAAAACAAATGGTTGGAAAGGTGTTTTGATGCTCCATTATTGAGTGTTTTAAAGTCAGTCACCGGAAATTATAATCAACAGGGAAAGCCATAGACACTTTTTTTTACATTTTTTTTCACAACAGAGGAAGCAGCTCACGGGCAACAAAAAGAAAGTGTAGAAAAAAACCCACTAACCACTGCTCCTATAAACTGTTATTCATTTATCATTTTCACCATTTAAATACTTTACTTTGCTATTGTTTTATTATTTATTGTTGTCTTATTTCCCATTTCGTCATATATCATTTTATCATTCCTATTACTTATTTAATTTTTCAACATTCGTCATTTGTCTTCGTGTGTGTGTGTGTGTGTGTGTGTGTGTGTGTGTGTGTGTGTGTGTATTTAGAGTCTTTTGTTATATATATTTTCCTGTTTACAGTCTAACGTCTATTTTCATGTCTATTCGCCTCGCTGCAGGAAGGTTTATTTTATTTTATTTTTCCCGTTCTCTTCCTTCTCTTTTTTGTTAATGTTTCCTCACTTCTCTCCGATCACAAACACCATTTTTCTTTCATTCTCTTTTTATCTTCCATGTTTTTTGCGCATTGGAATAAATAGCTCGGCTCTCTTTGTTTTTCATCACCGGCGTTCCTCGTATGTTTCCCTCTCGTAGATGTTAACTGTTTTCACTCATTTATCATATTTTTTTCCAACTCTTTTTTTTTCCCCTCAGAACAAAGCCATGCCGTTTCCTTTTCATCCTCCCCCACGCACAATGTTTCTCCATTAAACTAAATAGCTCTTCGCTCTTCTCTTCTCTTTCGGTACAAGCTCTCTCGTTACATTTATAATATCTAAATTGTTTATCTGCATCAAATTTTCACTTTTCTATGACATGTTTGTTTCCTCAATGCTCTCGTTTTCTCCCTCTTATTCTAGCTTGTTCCTTCCCCTTTTTCTTTTCATTTTTCACCACTAAGTAGTTTTCTCTCCTCTTTTTCAACACAGCATTTCTCGTTGCATATCTTTTTTAATATCAATTTTCTTTCCGCATTATTCTTTTACTTTCATAAATATAATAATAATGTTCTCCCTCTCGCTCTCTCATTCTTAGCTTTCTATATCTAAATTGCTTTCCCCGTTTATCATTAGACTTTTTATTTCACTTTACCCGGAACAAAACAATTTCCTGGCCTTTCATCTTCCCACACGCATCCTTTTTAACCCCTCAAAATAGTTTTCCTCCTCTCGCTTTCACGGTAGACTCTGACATTTCTGTTCGCTGTTTTCCATATTAATTATTGATCTGAAATTGGTGCTCGTTTGTTATTTCTCTTCCATGCCTTCATATAGTGAATTTCTCTCCCTTATAACTCTGATAATAAAAACAATAATAGTCACAACAAAGATCACAGATATCAGCCGTTCTCTTCGTTATCCTTTAGTCGAGAATACACATAAAATATTTGACTTTAACGGTGCTTCCCGGTTCTTCTATTTATATGTTGCTTTTGTTGAAGTGCTTGGAAATATAACGCACTCAACATTTAGTCTTTGTGATGATATTTTCTGGTATTTGTAAAGCCTCTCCGGTCTGCTGTTGGTTTCACTATCCATTTCCTCGACTTCCGCCCTGTCCTCGACTTTCCTTTTTCTTCCTCCCAATTTCTTTCCTTTCTTCCTCCTACAAACAGACAGAAGACGGTACTATCGACAGCATGACTAAAAATTTAAAGCCGTTCTGCACGATCCATATAAAGAGAAGATTAAACTACTTAACATCCACATGCGGGCGCTGGGGTCTATAGTCTTCCAAATATGTCGAGGCCGGTCTGGCGTAGGTTCCCGGGGGTCCTTTCCTCCCCTCTGCTCTACCACACAGTCCAACACCTATCTCTTCCTCTCATATGTAAGCAATAGGTAACAAATGAGAGGAAAAAATAGGTGTTGGGACTGTATGGCAGAGCAGAGGGGAGAAATGGACCCGCGGGAGCCAACGCCAAAACGGGCTCGACAATTTGGTCTCACTATAGTAGGTCAGAGCAATACGCCTTGGTTATGCTCGTATAAGTTAAGCTACATTTTGTCTTCCTTATTCTTCGACGCAGGAGTGGCCTATCAAGTTACAGCATCACAACGAGCTCGCAATCCTTCCTTCCTCTCAGCATAGCATATCTCAATGCGACAACCATCTATATAACTACCTGAATCAATCTAAACGTTTTAACTACCAGAATCTATACATTTTGGTATATGCAGTCTTCAAAGCGAGTCATCCAATAAGAGAAGAACGCATCACTCACCAAGCTAACTAAACCTATAAAGCCGCCGGGTTAGTTGGCAGGCAGTAACGAGAGTGTGTGACCAACCGTGAGGGTCCCGTGACGCTGTGACGGGAATTCATAGCGTAGAGGGTTTTTTTTTATCATTCTCTCTCTCTCTCTTCTATTATCTATCTATCTATTATTTTTTTTTCTTTTCCACTGCACTTTTGTCTCATGGAAATAAGAAGAGTAAGTGAGGTTGATCCCACCTATGAGTTAAGTCCATCATAGCAAGCACGGGCCCAGGGATGAGGCACAACAAAACAAGCAGAAACATACAACCAAAACTCATATATAAAAAAACAGAGACTCGGATAACTCGAATTAAGCCAACTGGGAGAGTAGAATTAGCACTCAGAGGAAAAAGAGGCGAAGGAAAATAACATGGCAAGAGACAAGAGACAGAATGAGATATGAAGAAGGAAGGAAGAGGGTAGAAGGAACACAGGAACAAGAGGAGAATAATAAAGTGTGAACAGGGGAAGAAAAGAGGAAGAGGAAAAAGAGGTAAAAAGTGGTGCATGGCAAGATCAAAAGTGGAAGAGACAGAGAATGAGATATGAGAAAGGAGGGAATAAGATGAGAATAATAAGGA
>NC_066510.1:14551597-14554097 GCF_024679095.1 Eriocheir sinensis | reverse complement strand
GTAATGGCTTGTGGCGTTGCTATCTAACTTAATGGCTTGCTGAACTACCTTAAGTCAATGTCTGTGGGCTGGACCAATGGGGTGCTGGCTTTTGAATGGGTAATGGAGCAAGGTTACTTTTCCATTTGATTTGATAATGGGGTCACTATCTGGCATAATGGCTTCCTGAACTACCTTAAGTCAATGTCTGTGGGCTGGACCAATGGGGTGCTGGCTTTTGAATGGGTAATGGAGGATGGTTACTTTTCTATTTGATTTGATAATGGCATGCGGCGTCACTATCTGGCATAATGGCTTGCTGTACTACCTCAAATCAGTGTCTGTGGACTGGGCTTATGGGGTGCTGGCTTTTCAATGGGTAATGGAAACAGATTATTCTTCCATGTGGCTTAGTAAACACACGTACGGCTGACTTGTTAATGGTTTGGGTTAATGGGTTGCTGGCTTGCTAGAATACCTTACGCCAATGTGGTTTTGACTGGGTGTTGGCTTTTCAATGGACAATGGAGACAGATTACTCCTCCATTTGGCTTGATAATGGTTCGCGGCGTCACTACCTGGGTTAATGGCTTGTTGAAATGTCTTAAGTCAACGGGTTCTTAATAGGGTGTGGGCTTCCCAATGGGTAATGGACATGGGTAACTCTTCCATTTGGCTTGATAATGGCTCGCGGCGTCACTACCTGGGTTAATGGCTTGTTGAACTACCTTAAATCAATGGGTTTTTAATTGAGTGTCGATTTTTCAATGGGTAATGGACAAAGGTAACTCTTCCATTTGGTTTGATAATGGCTCCCGGCGTCACTATCTGGCTTAATGGCTTGCTAAACTACCTTTCGTCAGTGGAGTTCAAATAGAGTGCTGGCTTTTCATGGGTAATTGAGGCATGTTACTCTTCCATTTGACTCGATAATGGCTCGCGGCGTCACTACCTGGGTTAATGGCTTGCTAAACTACCTTTCGTCAGTGGAGTTCAAATAGAGTGCTGGCTTTTCATGGGTAATGGAGGCATGTTACTCTTCCATTTGACTCGATAATGGCTCGCGGCGTCACTACCTGGGTTAATGGCTTGCTGAACTATCTTTCGTCAGTGGGGTTCCAATAGAGTGCTGGCTTTTCAATGGGTAATGGAGACGGGTTCCAATAGAGTACTGGCTTTTCATGGGTAATGGAGGTATGTTACTCTTCTATTTGCCTCGATAATGGCTCGCGGCGTCACTACCTGGGTTAATGGCTTGCTGAACTACCTCAAGTCAATGGGATTTAATGGGCTGTTGGCTTTTCAATGGGTGACGGAGAGAGGTTACTCCATAATACTCTTTAATGTTTCACAGCACGGACGCGGAAAATCTAATCCTTCCACATACTACAAGAGAATAGTCTACCCTCTCTCTCTCTCTCTCTCTCTCTCTCTCTCTCTCTCTCTCTCTCTCTCTCTCTCTCTCTCTCATTTATAGTTTCGTTCTTAAGTTCTCGTCACTAAGTACGTCCCCTTCCTCCTCCTCTTACTCCTCCGTCTCTTTCTCTTCGTTCCCCTTCACCCCTCCTCCTCCTCCTCCTCCTCCTCCTGGCATAGAGCCATGTCGTAGGGAAGAAGACCGAAAGGAGAACCACCTCGACCAACACTCTTAAACACTACTCTTCAGGAGGAGGAGGAGGAGGAGGAGGAGGAGGAGATGGCTGTAAAGGCAATGATCACGACGCAGGAAGAGGAAGAGGAAGAGGAAGAGAAAGAGGTGAGTGGGATCAAGCATCAGAGAGGGGAGGAGGAGAAAGGAGAGGTGGAAGGAGGAAAAGGAGGAGGAGGAGGAGAAAGTACAGGAAGATAAGGAAGAAGATAGGTTAGCAAGAAAAAGAGGAGGAGGAATTTGGAAAGAATATGATGAGAGGGGTGAGGAGGAGGAGGAGGAGGAGGAGGAGGAGAATGTGATTATATAACGAATAAATGAAGAAGAAAAAAAGAAAATGAGGAGGATTATGAAAAAGAAAAATATTGTAAGATTTTGTGTGTGTGTGTGTGTGTGTGTGTGAGAGAGAGAGAGAGAGAGAGAGAGAGAGAGAGAGAGAGAGAGAGAGAGAGAGAGAGAGAGAGAGAGAGAGAGAGAGAGAGAGAGAGAGAGAGAGAGAGAGAGAGAGAGAGAGAGAGAGAGAGAGAGATAGAGAGAGAGAGAGAGAGAGAGAGAGAGAGAGAGAGAGAGAGAGAGAGAGAGAGAGAGAGAGAGAGAGAGAGAGAGAGAGAGAGAGAGAGAGAGAGAGAGCAAACACTGACAAAAGAGAGACATTGAGGACTAAGGAGAAGGCTAAAAGGAGTCAAGGAAGAAGAAGAAGAAGAAGAAGAAGAAGAAGAGGGAGGAGAGGAGAAAGACGATGATGATGATAAGAAGGAAGAGGAGGAGGAGGAAACAGAGATTGCAGTAGTTGAAATGTAAGCGAGAAAGGAAGCAGAATAGGAGGAGGATGAAGAAGGGAAAGAAGAGGGGAAAGAAGAGGAGAAAGAGGAG
>NC_066510.1:14529097-14546597 GCF_024679095.1 Eriocheir sinensis | reverse complement strand
AAGGAGGAGGAGGAGCAGGAGGAGGAGGCTAAGCAAAAGATAAGAAAAAGAAGCTGATCCATGAGAGGGCGGGGAGACTGACTTATATAACACATTTCATCTAGTCAATAATACGGTCGAAAAGGTCCTCTCTGTAAACTTTACCTAACTATAACGATCTAAGTACGTCTATAACCCACCTATAACTATACCCTGACTATCACTATAACCGAACTATTACCAATAACTATTCGTGTATTCGGTAAATACATAGAGTATAATGTAGTATGATGTAATGGTATAGTGTCATGGGGCTTTCAATCAAATAAAGTGAGTTCGTTCTTAGTTAATTTTAGGCTAAAGTAACTTCTAGCCATTTTGTAGTTGAGGATAAAATTAACCTAACTCAAACAAGGCACTTTTCATATTCGTGTACTCAATCAGTTCATACAGTATAGCTTCCCTTGGTAATGAGGCATATTATCTAACATTATAAGCTAATTCTGTGTTGATTTTAGACCAAAGTAACTACTATGCATATAACAAGACAGTCTTCCTATTCCTGTACTCAAGTCAAGTCATTTAGCATAAGTTCTTAGTAACGAAACTTATTATCTAATGTGGTAAGCTAATTCTTCGTTACTTTTAGCTTAAATTTAGTATCTAAGATCTATCATGTACATAAAAATACCCTTATATTTATATAACAAAAAAGCTCATTGTTTGTTGTTTTACTTTTACTATGACCTTTATTCTATGTGTGTAAAGGAAGCAAAAAAGAGGAGAGAGAGAGAGAGAGAGAGAGAGAGAGAGAGAGAGAGAGAGAGAGAGAGAGAGAGAGAGAGAGAGAGAGAGAGAGAGAGAGAGAGAGAGAATTTTAGGAGCAATAAGACGCAGCACGCCTTCAACGGGAGCGAATGAGGTGAGAAAACAAAGGAAAGGTTATCAGACGTAGATGAAGGTCGGGAGAGAGGAGATGAAGGAGGAGGAGGAGTAGGAGGAGATGAAGGAGGAGATGAAGGAAGAGGAGATGAAGGAGGAGGAGGAGTAGGAGGAGATGAAGGAGGAGGAGGAGTAGGAGGAGATGAAGGAGGAGATGAAGGAAGAGGAGGAGACGAAGGACGAGGAGGAGGAAGAGAAGGAGGAGGAGAAAAGAGGCGAGTGGAAGAGATGAGAGGAGAGGAGCAAAGAGGGCAGTGAAGGAAAAGTGAGAAAAAAAAACATGAACACAGGCAAGATGAAAATAAGAAGAAAAAAAAGAAAGAAAGCACAAACAAGACAGGGAAGAGAAACAACAACAACAACAACAACAAAAAAAGAATCGACAGAAAAATGTCAGACGCTGAATAATTTTGACAGCTGACAGATCAAGAGGAGGAGGAGGAGGAGGAGGAGGAGGAGGAGGGGAAAAAAGACAGGAGGAGAAGTCTATTGCAGTGTGTGTGTGTGTGTGTGTGTGTGTGAAACGAAGGGGATGGAATGGCGAGGATGCGTGCGTGCGTGCGTGTGGGCGAGCACAGAATAAATTTACTGAGGATAGAAATGAAGGGAAGATAGGTTAGCGAGGAGGAGGAGGAGGAGGAGGAGGAGGAGGAGGAGGAAAAAGAGAGGGAGAAGGAAGAGTAGGAGGAGGAAAAAGAGAGGGAGAAGGAGGAGGAAGATGAGAAAACGTATGATAAGAAGATACAGAAGAAAGAGAATGAGGAAGAGGAGGAGGAAGAAGATATGATGAGACTGAGAAGTGAGAGGAAGAAGAGGAAGATGTAGAGCGTGATAAGGAACAGGAGAGAAGAGGAGGAGGAAGAGGAGGAAGAGGGGGAGAATATGTATGAGTAGGAAGAGGAAGAGGAGTGGAAGGCCATGAGAAAAAACCAGGAAGGATCAGAAGGAGGGAAGAGGAAGACGAAAGAAAGAAGGAATTAAGGAAGGAAGGAAAAATGAATGAAGGAAGGAAGAAGCGAAGTAGTGGGCGATGTCTGAAGGAAGGAAAGAAAGCAGGAAATAGAAGAACAGCGTTGGACAAGGAAAAAAGAAGAAGGGAGAGAGGAGGAGTGAAGGATGGAAGGAAGGATGATGGAACCCAGTAAAAAAAAAGAATAAAGAAAAACTGAGGGAACGAAGCGAGAGAGAAAGGAAGAAGGCAGGAGGGGATGAAGAAAGGAAAAGGCGACGGAAGGAGGAGAAATACGGAGAGGAGGAGGAGAAGGGAGTAGGAAGGGAAATGAATGACCAGGATGACTAAGGATGAGTAGTATGAAGATAAAGACAATACGAATGGAAGCCAGGAAAACCAGGATGGATATTCTCAAACACTTCGGAGCCTACACATTCACATTTGACAAGGTTTTCGTGGAGGTTGTGTTAAGAGTTTCCATGGATACTTTTATAAGCCTGGAGATAGTTTGATGAGGCTTTCGTAGACGTCGTTGTGTTTATATTTCCATGGATACTTTTATGAGCCTTGAGATAGTTTGATAAGGCTTTCCTAGAGGTCGTTGTGTTAACATTTCCATGGATACTTTTATGAGCCTGGAGATAGTTTGATAAGGCTTTCCTAGAGGACTTTGTGTTAATATTTCCATGGATACTTTTATGAGCCTGGAGATAGTTTGATAAGGCTTTCGTAGACGTCGTTGTGTTAATATTTCCACGGATACTTTGATGAGCCTGGAGATAGTTTGATAAGGCTTTCGTAGAGGTCGTTGTGTTAATATTTCCACGGATACTTTGATGAGCCTGGAGATAGTTTGATAAGGCTTTCGTAGAGGTCGTTGTGTTAATATTTCCATGGATACTTTTATGAGCATGGAGATTGTTTGATAAGGCTTTCGTAGACGGCGTTGTGTTAATATTTCCATGGATACTTTGATGAGCCTGGAGATAGTTTGATAAGGCTTTCGTAGACGGCGTTGTGTTAATATTTCCATGGATACTTTGATGAGCCTGGAGATAGTTTGATAAGGCTTTCGTAGACGGCGTTGTGTTAATATTTCCATGGATACTTTGATGAGCCTGGAGATAGTTTGATAAGGCTTTCGTAGAGGTCGTTGTGTTAATATTTCCATGGATACTTTTATGAGCCTGGAGATAGTTTGATAAGGCTTTCGTAGAGGTCGTTGTGTTAATATTTCCATGGATACTTTTATGAGCCTGGAGATAGTTTGATAAGGCTTTCGTAGAGGTCGTTGTGTTAATATTTCCATGGATACTTTTATGAGCCTGGAGATAGTTTGATAAGGCTTTCGTAGAGGTCGTTGTGTTAATATTTCCGTGGACACTTTTATGAGCCTGGAGATAGTTTGATAAGGCTTTCCTAGAGGTCGTTGTGTTAATATTTCCATGGATACTTTTATGAGCCTGGAGATAGTTTGATAAGGCTTTCGTAGAGGTCGTTGTGTTAATATTTCCGTGGACACTTTTATGAGCCTGGAGATAGTTTGATAAGGCTTTCGTAGAGGTCGTTGTGTTAATATTTCCGTGGACACTTTTATGAGCCTGGAGATTGTTTGATAAGGCTTTCGTAGAGGTCGTTGTGTTAATATTTCCATGGATACTTTGATGAGCCTGGAGATAGTTTGATAAGGCTTTCGTAGAGGTCGTTGTGTTAATATTTCCACGGATACTTTGATGAGCCTGGAGATAGTTTGATAAGGCTTTCGTAGACGGCGTTGTGTTAATATTTCCATGGATACTTTTATGAGCCTGGAGATTGTTTGATAAGGCTTTCGTAGACGGCGTTGTGTTCATATTTCCATGGATACTTTTATGAGCCTGGAGATAGTCTGACAAGGCCTCTGCACCATGAATATGAAAAACACTATTGAGAATCCGACTGGTCTCCTTTGCAGCCTTGGGAAATAGGTGTTATGGGAGACTCGAATCGTCTGAGAATACGGGCAAAGACAAGAGCAAAATAACAGACCCCTAAACCTATATAAACTTACTCAAATACACAAAGACGAGAGACCAAACCACCCAAACCAACGTCAGTACCTTTTACATAGATTCAAGCAGCTCCACAGAATACAGGGTCAATGACATATCACTACACGACCTAATACAGAACCCGTGGATATACGAGACACTATATATGGACATGACTAAACCAAGACCGGGACCAAAACCGGAGACTTGAGCCCCATTGGGAAGAGAATAAGTAAGTTTGTGATGGGTGGGAAATGAGGGAAGTTAGATAAGTGTATGAGGGAGGAGGAGGAGGAGGAGGAGGAGAAAGGAGGAGGAGGAGGAGGAGGAGGAGGAGGAGGAGGTGGAGAAAGCGGAGAGAGGAAAAGGAGGAGGAGAAAGATTAGACAAAAAGAAATGATAAAGAGGAAGTGAAAGAAAGAATAAATAAGAAAGAAATGAAAAAAATAATACGAGGAAAATGAGAAAATAAAATAAGAAAAATGAATAAGAAGAAATGGCAAACTAGATTAACACTAAATTAAGAGAAAAAACTCTCTCTCTCTCTCTCTCTCTCTCTCTCTCTCTCTCTCTCTCTCTCTCTCTCTCTCTCTCTCTCTCTCTCTCTCTCTCTCTCTCTCTCTCTCTCTCTCTCTCTCTCTCTCTCTTTTCCGAACCTGCAGGAGCTCTCTTTGAAGTCCAAGGAGAGGAGGAAACTGCCTCCTCTTCTCTCACTCTCTCTCTCTCTCTCTCTCTCTCTCTCTCTCCCTCCACGTGAAGCCTCGCGAGACTGGGGAACGCAGCGAGGGGAAGGAAGGAAGGGAGGGGAAAGGTAGGAAGGGTGGAGAGAGATGATAGAGAGAGGGAGAGGGAAGGGAAGGGAAGGAAAAAGGGGTGAAAATGAGTGTGAGGGGAGAGAAAAAGGGAGAGAGAACAAGGGAAGGATGATGACATGAGGGGAAGGAAGGAAGGGAGAGAAAGAGAGGGAGAGAGAAGGAGATAGAGAGAGTGAGTGAGTGAGAGAGAGATATAAGGGTTTAAGGGGAAGGGGAAACGGAGGGAAGAGATGAGGGAGGAAAAGGAGAGAAGGGAAGAGAGCAGGAGGGAGAGAAGGAAGGAGGAATATGTAAGGGGAAAGGTGGTTAGGGAATTGGGAGGAGAGGGAAAGTTAGGAAGAGAGGAAGGGGAGTTGAGGAGAGAAGGAGGAAGACTTGGAGAAGGGGAGGAGGAGAACCAGGTGAAGAGATGAAGAGGAGAAGAGGAAAAACTGTGTGTGTGGAGAGAGAGAGAGAGAGAGAGAGAGAGAGAGAGAGAGAGAGAGAGAGAGAGAGAGAGAGAGAGAGAGAGAGAGAGAGAGAGAGAGAGAGAGAGAGAGAGAGAGAGAGAGAGAGAGAGAGAATATTGGACCATTTTCACCTCCAGATCCTTTAAAACGTTTCCCGGCAAAACAATAAAAGAAAATTCAACCACTTGGTAATTTACGAAACATAAGGTTCTCTCTCTCTCTCTCTCTCTCTCTCTCTCTCTCTCTCTCTCTCTCTCTCTCTCTCTCTCTCTTCATCCTTTAAGCTCAAGTGCAGTAACGTGTTTTAAAATGTGTAGAAAGAACTTATGAAAATTTCCTCTGTATATCACAAGTGTGTGTGTGTGTGTGTGTGTGTGTGTGTGTGTGTGTGTGTGTGTGTGTGTGTGTGTGTGTGTGTGTGTAGAGAGAGAGATTTTTCCTCCTTAATTAATTACTTTACACGAAAAAAGAAAAAAACATTAAGGAAAAATAAACAGAATCTATATTTGGACTTTGCTCTCCGAGGCCTCATATTTAAATCATTTTTCGAAGGGAAGGAAACGCGGTAGTCACTCCAACTTGAATTTCCTGACTTCCTGCATTCTCCTCCTCCTCCTCTTCCTCCTTCTCCTCCTCCTCGTCTCCTTCCTATTCCTCCTTTTCGTTTTCCTTCATTCTCACCTTTCTTCTTCGTCATATTCCCTTTTATTATTATCGTATTATATTCTTCTTCTACTTCCCCACTTCCACTTCTCTTTCTTCTTCTTCCTCTTTCTTCTCCTACTCCTCCTCTTCCTTCTCCGCCTCCTCATCCCCTTTCTTCTCTACCTCTGACTCATTCTTCGTCTCCTCCTCCAACTTGCATTTCCCGACTTCCTGCATCGATTCCTCTTCCTCGTTTCCCTCTTCCTCTTTTTCTTCACATATTATCATTGTTATTATTATTATTATTATTATTATTATTATTATTATTATTATTATTATTATCATCATCACCATCCTCTTTCTCTTTCCCTACTTTCTTCTCCGTTTCCTCCTCCTCCTCTTCGTCTTCCTCAACTCCCGGACTTCTTCATCCTCGTATATTTTTACTATTATTATAATTCTCCTGACCCTACTCCTCTTATCTCCTCTCTCTCTCTCTCTCTCTCTCTCTCTCTCTCTCTCTCTCTCTCTCCTCATCATTTTCTTCATCCTTATTTTCCTTTTCATATTTTCTATTATTTATTATCATTATCTCTTGTCCTTCCTTCCCCTACTGTTTTTTTCTACTTCTCCTCCTCCTCCTCCTCCAATAAATAAAACGAAACACAGCAGGAAAAGGAAGATAATAATGAGGAAGGAGAATAAAAGGGTAAGGAGGAGGAGGAGGAGGAGGAGGAGGAGGAGGAGGAGGAAGTAGTAATAATAACACAGAGGGGAAGAGGGAGGAAAGAAAAGAAGGCGAAAAGGAGAAAAGTCTGAGAAATGAGAGAGAGAGAGAGAGAGAGAGAGAGAGAGAGAGAGAGAGAGAGAGAGAGAGAGAGAGAGAGAGAGAGAGAGAGAGAGAGAGAGAGAGAGAGAGAGAGAGAGCAATTAATTGGTCAACACTAAGAAGGGATTAAAGCAAGGAGGGTAAGTGTGCTTTCTCAAGCGGTCTGGCAAGTTTCTTTAAAAGAGAGAGAGAGAGAGAGAGAGAGAGAGAGAGAGAGAGAGAGAGAGAGAGAGAGAGAGAGAGAGAGAGAGAGAGAGAGAGAGAGAGAGAGAGAGAGAGAGAGAGAGAGAGAGAGAGAGAGAGAGAGAGAGAGAGAGAGAGAGATTTACATAGAAAATCAGACCACACAGACCCCATGGTCCAGACTAGGTGGTCTGTCCTTAAACCTAAGTGATTTTACATTAATCAGAAGGCTCCAAAACGTTGCTTTTCTACTCTAGTTGATATTAAGTTCAAGGAAGTGACGGTCGAGCTTGTTTTTAAAGGAGTCAATCGTGTTACACTGGACCACTGATGGTGGGAGCTTATTCCATTCTCGCACTACAACGTTGGTGAAGAAAAATTTGGTGCAGTCTGAATTTACTTGTCTACATTTGAGTTTTGTGCCATTGTTCCTCGTTCGCAAAGTGTCATCGATCATAAACAATTTTGTTCTGTCTACATTCGTGAAACCATTAAGTATTTTAAAACATTCAATCAGTTTTCCTCGGAGGCGACGTTTCTCAAGAGAGAACATGTTAAGGGTGGAAAGCCTTTCTTCGTAGGATTTGTTGCGCAAGGAAGGGGTCATTTTTGTTGCTCGACGGTGAACACCTAGTTTAGCAATGTCCTTTGCATGGTGGGGAGACCAAAACTGTACCGCATATTCCAAGTGGGGTCTGACTAAACTATTGTAGAGCGGAAGTATTACATCTTTATTCTTGAATAAAAAGTTTCTTTTAATGACGCCCAACATTCTGTTCGCTTTATTTGCTGCATCGATGCATTGATGTGAGAATTTGAGGTTTGACGCGATTTTAATCCCCAGGTCTTTAACGCATTGAACGCTTGTGAGTTTAACGCCGCGCATTTCGTAATCGAACTTCTTATTTTTTGTTCCAACTTGAAGGACCTGGCACTTGTCTACGTTAAAGGGCATCTCCCATTTATCCGACCAAGCTGAAATTTTGTGCAAATCCTCTTGGAGGCTTTGCCTGTTTTCGTCAGTGAGAACCGAGTTACCAATCTTTGTGTCGTCTGCAAATTTACTAATGCGATTATTGAGTCCAACATCCACATCGTTGATATAAATAATGAAGAGCACTGGGCCAAGAACCGAGCCCTGAGGGACGCCACTAGTGACCGGCGCCCACTCTGAGTTAAATCCGTCAATCACAACTCTTTGTTGTCTGCTGCTCAACCAATTCGCGATCCATTGGTTTACTTGACCGTCAATGCCTATTTGCTTTAATTTATAAAGTAATTTATGATGTGGGACTTTATCAAACGCTTTCTGGAAATCAAGATAGACTACGTCCACTGATTTGGTTACGTCATAAATTGAGAAGAGATCGTCATAAAAGGTCAGTAGGTTTGACAGGCAGGATCTTTTGTTACGGAGGCCAAGTTGTGAATCCCCAATTAATGAGTGGCTTTCGAGGTAACTCACAATTTTGTCTCTAATTATGCTCTCGAGTAGCTTACCTACAATTGAAGTTAGACTAATGGGTCGGTAGTTACCTGGTATTTTTTTGTCTCCTTTCTTAAAAATTGGTGTCACGTTAGCCTTTTTCCAATCCGAAGGGACGATGCCTTGTCGCAAGGACATATTGAATACGGTAGTGAGGGAGGAGAGTATTTCGCTCTTTGTTTCTTTAAGCAGTATAGGATATACTTTGTCGGGTCCGGGACTTTTATTTGTTTTAAGTGAATGGAGAGCTTTAAGAACTTCATCGGTTGTTATTTCAAAATTAGGCAATGCATGCTCGAGATTTACAATAGTACTGGTGTTGGTGATAGCGAGAGGAAGACTGTTAGTATCAAACACCGAGGAAAAGTAATTGTTTAAGAGGTTTGCAATGCGTTGGCTGTCAGTCACTAGTGCACCGTCGCTGTTTGTTAAAGGTCCAATACCACTTTTGATCGCCTTTCTGTTGTTTATGTAACTGAAGAAAGATTTCGGATTA
Organism: Eriocheir sinensis; assembly: GCF_024679095.1. Taxonomy (NCBI): domain Eukaryota; kingdom Metazoa; phylum Arthropoda; class Malacostraca; order Decapoda; family Varunidae; genus Eriocheir; species Eriocheir sinensis. The sequence continues at coordinate 14,537,791 of NC_066510.1, read as the reverse complement.
TTTTTACAGTTGGCTGCAATATTTTCTTCATATCTACGCTTTGCCTGACCTACTAGTCTTTTTACTCGTCGCCTGGCATCATTATAAAGTCTAATGTTTTCGGGGGTGCTTTGTTCTTTCTTTAACCTGTAAAACAATTTTCTCTCATTGACTGATTGTTTAATTTCGCTATTAAACCACGATTTATTAGTGTTAATTCGCTTCTCGCACAAGGGAACGAATGTGTTATGCTGAGTGAGTAAGTGATTTTTAAAGCTTAGCCAGGCTTCCTCTACGTTGCCGTCATCTGATAGTTGTATTTCTGTTAGTTTTTGTCGGATTTCTACGAAGTTAGCTCTTTTGAAATTGGGCACCTTTACTTTATTTTCAGTCACTGATGATTGAGCTCTAAAGTCGACACGCACTAATTTATGATCCCAAGAACCGAGGTGTTCTCCTACCGTGACATTACTGACTAGGTTATCTTGGGTCGTTATAACAAGGTCGAGTATATTATTTTGTCGAGTTGGCTCAGAAACCATTTGGCTTAGATAATTTTCTTCTAGAAATTCGATCATTCTATGTGACTCGCCTTCTGTACCTGACAGTGTCGCCCAGTCGATATGGGGGAGGTTAAAGTCTCCTAATATCAGTGAGTCGTTGTTATTAAGTGACTGCCTTAAGACGCTGTACATTTCAAGGTCGTCATCGAGTGATTGCCCGGGAGGTCTGTAGGTGACAGATATATTTAAATTGACTTTTGCAATGTTTACTCGCACGCACAAATGTTCAATGTTACTGTTTCCCGGTGTTTTGTCAGTGGGTTGCAAATAGCTTTTGACATAAAGGGCGACGCCACCGCCTCTACGGTTTTCACGATCTTTGTTGAAGAGTCTGTAGCCATCTATGTTGTATTCGGAACTTAAATCAATATTTATGGTGTCGATAAATGTTTCGGTTATAGCAATTATGTCAAAATTTTCTGTTAGAGCAAGACATCTCAGTTCATCAAATTTGTTCCTTAGGCTACGCGCATTGAAACTAAGGATTTTTAAGTTATCTATAGGCTTGGTAATAGAGGTGTTAGTACTTGCGGGATCACGGTTACGGGTTTGTTGCGATGCACGTCGTCTATTTACACGGGCGGGGTGGAGGGACGTGGCTGTGACTCGTTTTTTGCTCGGATGACACGTACTGCGTCGTTGAGGAGCCTTCCGAATCTAGCTGCCCCGATGGGAGACAGGTGCAATCCGTCCCTGTGGAAGAGCTCACTTTGTCCATAGAAATTGTCCCATGCGTTGAAGAACTCCACGTCAAGCTCCCTACAAAGAGTCTGTAAGCGGTTGTTTAGGCTGAAGGCCTTACTGAAAAAGTCGCTCTCCGCCCAAGTCCGTGGTAGAACTCCTGAAACCAAAATGTTAGGGGATTTAGACTTATACTGCTGGATGAGCCTACGGTACTTCTCCAGGAGTTCCTCAGACCGGGTCGTGGTGACGTCGTTCGTACCTGTGTGAATAACAAACGGTGAATCATTAGTAGCCTGGGGGGAGATCTCCTCAAGAGCAGCAGTTGTATCGTCGATCCCAGCACCGCTGAGGGCAAGGGGGCGGTTGGAGAAGGGTTTGGCACCACAGCAACGTTAGCCTGGATGAATTTCTGCAAGGAGGCAACAGTGCGAGAAAGCTCTATTATTTTATTCTGGCCTGCTTCCATCTTCTCTTCCTGCTCCTGCAGTCTTGTCTCGAGATGCTGCCTGGAGAGACACAGTCGACAGACAGCAGAACGCCCTGTAAGAAAGTGAGCTGAGAAGCTACCGTTACAAGTACTGCACTTCTTAGGCGCCATCTTAGCTGAAATGAAAGAGATAAAAACACAGAGTGAAGGGGATTAGGAAAGGGGGTGAGGTGTGTGAGAGGTAGTTTAGTAATGGAGGAAAAGTGAGAGAGAGGAGGAGTATGAAGCTATGTGAGGTGAGTAAGGAGGGGGAAAGAGAGGCGGTGAGTGAGGTGTGTGAGATCAAGGAGGGTTAGGAAATAGGTGAGGTGAGTGAGAGGGGGTTTGGGAAAGGAGGTAAAGTGGGAGAGAGGAGGAGTGGGAAGGGATGTGAGGTGAGTGAGGTGTGTGAGATCAAGAAGGGTTAAGAAAGAGGCGAGGTAAGGTGGTTGAAGGGATAGGTAAATAGGATGTGAGGTAAGGTGAGTGAGGGGGGGAGGGCTTAGAAATATGTGGAGGTGAGAGAGGAGTAGGAAGGGCTAATCCTCTAGGGGATTTGTAGTGAGGAGAAGCAAAAGGGATGTGAGGTGAGCGAGGGTGGGGGGGCTTAGGTGAGGTGAGGGGAAGGGGGGTAGGAAGTGTTAATCCTCTAGGGAATTTAAAGAGGGTGTAGTGGGGAGGAGCAGATTGAGTCCTCAGGGAATTCAAAGGGTGAGTTGTCGACACACCCAAATCACGCGTGAAACACTCGGGAACACAACAACACACTCGGAACACACGAAACACTCAGAAACTCAAGCATAAGCACGATTAAACACCCTCAAGTCACTCTCAAAAACACCGGAAACACGACAGCACACTCAAAACACTCTGAAACCCATGTAGAGCACTCGGAAACAACCAAATCACACGCAAAAACACCGGAAACACAACACACTTGAAACACTCTGAAACCCACGCAGAACACTCGAAAAAAGCCAAATCACACGCAAAAACACCGGAAACACAACAGCACACTCAAAACACTCTGAAACCCACGCAGAACACTCGAAAACAGCCAAATCACACGCAAAAACACCGGAAACACAACAGCACACTCAAAACACTCTGAAACCCACGCAGAACACTCGAAAACAGCCAAATCACACGCAAAAACACCGGAAACACAACAGCACACTCAAAACACTCTGAAACCCACGCAGAACACTCGAAAACAGCCAAATCACACGCAAAAACACCGGAAACACAACAGCACACTCAAAACACTCTGATACCCACGCAGAACACTCGAAAACAGCCAAATCACACGCAAAAACACCGGAAACACAACAGCACACTCAAAACACTCTGAACCCACGTAGTACACTCGGAAGCAGCCAAATCACACGCAAAAACACCGGAAACACAACACACTTGAATCTCTCTGAAACCCACGCAGAACACTCGGAAACAGCCAGATTACACGCAAAAACACCGGAAACACAAATCACAGAGGCAACCACGGGCAGACACACTCGCAGAAACCACAAGCGAACACTCACTAAACACGTGTCGGGAAATCACAGGCAACACACAAAGTCCACAAGCGAGAACACACAAGCGCACGTGAAAGCAAACGCAATCCCAAGAGCACAACGAAAACACAGGGTTGACAAGGTGTGAAGCGCGGGTAAGCGAGGCTGTGGAGCGCAGCAGGGTGAGTCGTCAAATCTCTCACGAGAGGTCAGGTGTGAGAGAGAGAGAGAGAGAGAGAGAGAGAGAGAGAGAGAGAATAGATAGATACAGGAAGATAAGAGATAGGCGACGCAAATAGCAACAACACTAATAATAACACTAATAATAATAATAATAATAATAATAATGATAATAATAATAATAATAATGTTAATAATAATAATAATAATAATAATAATAATAATAATAATAATAATAATAATAATAATAATAATAATAATAATAATAATAATAATAATAATAATAATAATAATAATAATAATAATAATAATAATAATAATAATAATAATAATAATAATAATAATAATAATAATAATAATAATAATAATAATAATAATAATAATAATAATAATAATAATAATAATAATAATAATAATAATAATAATAACAATAATAATAATGATGTAGCTAGGCCCGACACACAAAAGAGAACACAACAGCTAACAACAAAGAGAAAATCACGAGGCTCTGTTCCGCCCGACGTTGTAATATTCAGGATGTAAATGCAATTATTAACATGCATCATTTTTTCCCCCCGTACATACAAATAACCGAATCATTTTAGAACTAAATGTATTCTGCTAACGACCGGCCTCTAACTCAGACAAAAAGGTTAATTTAGGCGCCCATGGTTACGGACACGGGCGCGCACACACACACACACACACACACACACACACACACACACACACACACACAAACAAACATTTTAACACACGAAAAAACTTATTTATCTTTAGAACATGCACCCACTCACACACACAAACACACATATCCTACCTACACACACACACACACACACACACACACACCCATCCCACACACACCTACACACACATTCAACAATACAGTACACCGGAGAACACACATACACATACACACCCACACACACCGTACCCCCCCCACACCTTCATCACCCCACTTCTCTCACCTGACTGACATACAACAATTAACGTGTCTGAATACCGATAAAAGCCATTACTGTCAGACCTTCGTGTAAGCGTTGTGACACTTAATCGTTAGAAACTGTTGATTCACGCCGGACCCACTTAACGGTTTAAAGGGCCCGGGCGGCTGGAGAGGGGAGGGGGGGCTGGAGGAGGAGGAGGAGGAGATGGAGGAGCAGAGTGATGTGTTAAAGGGAAAAGAAAACACCATCTTAGGCTAGCCCTGTGTGAGTGACGGCCGTCCGTCTGTCCCCCCCCCACCCCCCGCCTGGGTGCCATCTCTCCCTGTCTAACATCATCCTCATCATTCAATCATTAAGTACTGTACAGTGAATGACAAGGGGCTTTTTCATTCCCATCCGTCTGTCTGTCTGTCTTTATATCCTCTCTCTCTCTCTCTCTCTCTCTCTCTCTCTCCATCTATCTTTATCTATCTAACAATCTAAGTTAACGGTTCTTCACCCGGGGCACCTGTACCACCATGTGGTACGAAACCTTACACCTGGGGCACGAGACATGATCACCAATAATTTATTACCATATTTACACGTGGGCTGAAATTCGTTAAAATTATTTTGTGTCAACAATTTCCCACCTTGAATCCAACGGTTTTAAATCATACTACAATAATTTGTGTTATATTTTAGTTGCGTCAAAATTTTACTTTTTTTGAGATCGAGGAACGAGATACATTCATGAGATGGCAAGGGCACGGCCACTAAAAAAGGTTTAGAACCACTGATCTAAGTGGTAATGTATATTTTCTTCAGTGTTTTCCTAGCTACAATAAAGGTGTGGTGCACTTTCCCCTACCTTTTGCATCCTCTTGAAAGAACTATAAATAAATCAGAAAAACTAATGAAAGGGCGCTCAGTGGGCTGTGTTGATTTTCCCATTCATTTCCTTGCCTTCAAAAAAAATTGTTCTATGACAACCCACCACCACCACCACCACCACCACTAAAACTGCTTCTCTCTCTCCTTCCTCCTCCTCCTTCGAACTTCTCCTTTCTCTTTGCATTTTTTTTCTCTCTCTTCTACTTATTTTTTTTTCATTTTTGTTTTTATTATTATTATTATTATTATTATTATTATTATTATTATTATTATTATTATTATTATTATTACCTCTCTCCTCCTCCCATTCACCACCACCACACCACCACCACCACCGCCACGGGCAAAACCACAGGTGTCGGCCAGGTTAATTAATACGGCGTCATTATAAATCCGGGCTCGCAATGGAAGCCTTTTAAATGAAAATAATTAAAACAACTAACCGGGCCACACAGCAGCGGCCGGTGATGGGCGGGCGGCGGCGTGTGTGCAGGGAGATGGACAGCCCTGATTTGACGTGTTATGCGACGCCGGACTGATGGCGTGATTACCGTGTTGGGCCTCGTCTGCTTTTTTATGATGTTGCTGGTTAGTAAAACAACCTGACTCTGGAATTAGTAAAGAATAGTAGTGATCTTTTTCGGGAGTGAGACAGGACAGGGAACGAAAACGATGATGTGATTACCGTTTTTGGCCCAGCCCAGCTTTTTATCATGTTGCTAGTTAGTAAAAACAAACTGTAAAATAGCCTGACTCTGGTATTAGTAAAAGATAGTAGTGATCTTTTTTGGGGGGAGTGAGACAGGACAGGGGAACAAAAGCGATGATGTGATTACCGTTTTTTGGCCTCCCCCCCACAGCGTTTTATCATGTTGCTAGTTAGTAAAATCAACCTATAAAACAACCTGACTCTGGTATTAGTAAATTATGGTAGTGATCATTTTTGGGGGGAGTGAGACAGGACAGGAGAACGAAAGCGATGATGTGATTACCGTTTTTGGCCCAGCCCAGCGTTTTATCATGTTGCAAGTTAGTAAAAACAATCTGACTCTGGTATTAGTAAAGGATAGTAGTGATCTTTTTTGGGGGAGCGAGACAGAAGAGAGAATGAAAGCGATGATATTATTACCGTTATTATGTTGCTGGTTAATAAACAAACAGAGGAAACAAAACTGTGATTCTGATATTAGGAAAAGATAGTAAGGATCTTTTGGGGGAGAATAAGACAGGATAAGATATAAAGAAAGATATTATTCTATTACCATTTTTACCCTGATTCTGCTTCTTACTGCGTTGCTAGTTAATAACACAACGGATGAAAAACTTGGATTCTGATATTAGTTAGAGATAATAAGGATCTTTAGGGGAAAATGAGACAGGACAAGAGATAAAGTAAACTATTATTCTGTTACAGTTTTGGGCCTGGTTCTGTATTTAATGATGTTGCAAGTTAGTAAAACAACCTGAGAAAAAACTTTGAGAGAAAACACTAACCACTCAAAGGGAAGACGAGGGAAGAAGGAAAGAAAGGAAGGAGAAAAACATAAAAGAAACGAGGGGAAAGTAAATATAGCGATAGTAAATAAAACGAAAGAGACTGAATGGTACGTACTAGTAGATGAAAATTGCGGCCACGAGAAACCATAACGTATGCCCCACCTTTACCTTTAACTCGTAAGCATAGGGAAGGAAATCGAAGGCCTCTCCCCAACCATTATCTGCTCATTCTTCCCACCCCTTATCTCTTCCCCCCCCTCCTCCTCCTCCTCCTCCTCCTCCTCCTCCTCCTCCTCCTCCTCCTCTTCCTCCTCCTCTTCTCTCCTTTCACCCGCAGCCGCCAGGTCAGAATCGCGTAGTTGTGATAAGGTAATGCTGATATTTGGGCCTGAGCGGGGAAGTGGAGCGCCGAGGGTTGGGTCACAGGTGGTGGTGGTGGTGGTGGAGGTCGTTTGGGGGGTTGGATCCTTTTGGTGGTTATGGTTTTGTTTTTGTTCTTGTTTTTTTCATCTTTGTCTTTTTATATATTTTCTTTTGTTGGTTTCGTTATTCATTTCAGCATTTCCCTCTTTTATTCTATTTTTCTTGTTCATCTTCTTGTTCTTCTTGTTATACTTCTACTTTTCCTGCTTATTATTTTCCTTGTTCTTCTTTGTTTTCTTTTCTCTTCCTTCTTTACAACCACCATCACCACTACCATCACCACCAACACTAAAATCACTACCACGGCCACCACCGCCACTACCGTCATCACCACCACCACCACCACCATCACTACCATCACCACCACCACTAAAATCACTACCACAGCCACCACCGCCACTACCGTCATCACCACCACCACCACCACCATCACTACCATCACCACCACCACTAAAATCACTACCACAGCCACCACCGCCACTACTGTCACCACCATCACCACCACCACCACTGCTCTTCCATTTCCTCGGCCACTAACAGGAATGAGAGGAAATAAAATACTGACTCAAGCTTTTCTTTTTCTTTCGTTTTATTGACTGTTGCTATATTTAGTTTCCCTTTGTTTTATTTTTTTAATGTTTTTCTCCTTCCCTCTTTCCCTTTCCTTCTCTCTTTACTCCCTTCCTTCCTTGTCCTTCCTTCATCCCTTCCTTTCCCTCTCCACATCCTCTTTTTTCCTTGTTGTTTTTACCCTTCCCCCTATTTGGTCTGTGGGTCTTCCCTTTCCATTCCCTTCCCTTCCTTGCTCCCTCCTTCCCTATCCCCTTTCTTTGCTGTCTTTCTTTCCTATTTTCTCCCTCTATACGGTCCGTGATTCCTCCCTTTCATTTCCCTTTCTTCTTTCCTCCTCTCTCTCTTTCCCTCCATAGTTTGTGATCTCTCCCTTTCCCTTCCTTCTTCTCCACTTCCTCCCATTCCTTTGGTGTCCTCTCTCTATATACTCCGTTATCCCTCCCTGTCCCTTTCTTCTCCCCTTTCTCTCCTTCCTTCCATTCCTTCGCTCTCCTCTCTATAATCAGTGATCCCGCCCTCTACCTTCTCTATCCTTCCCCTTTCCTCCCTTACTTATCTCTCTCTCCCTCTCTCCCTACCATTCCCTTCACTCTCCTTCCCTTTCCTTCCTTACTCATCTTTCTCTCCATAGTCTGTGATATCCTCCCTTTCCCTCCACTCCTCCTCCCTTTCCCCCCATTTCTTTGCTGCCCTTCTCTCCTTTTTTAAGCTATGATCCCACCTCTCCCTTCCCTCCTCTTTCCCCCCTTCCTTCGCTCTCCTTCTGTCCCCCGGCAAACGTTTTTTACCCCTGCAAACGTTCCTTGGTCCGTGTCGTCGCTTTGGGCAAGAAATATCCAGCGGCGTCGTTTTTATGCTAATGTATTTGTTGATTTTCCATTAGAGGGAAGAGAAGTGTTTTGTTTTCTGCACGTCCAGCGGTGGCCATCAGAGTGTGTGTGTGTGTGTGTGTGTGTGTGTGTGTGTGTGTGTGTGTGTGTGTGTGTGTGTGT
>NC_066510.1:14494097-14524097 GCF_024679095.1 Eriocheir sinensis | reverse complement strand
CCCTCTATACGGTCCGTGATTCCTCCCTTTCCCTTCTCCCCTTCCCCCTTCCTTCTCTCTCTCTCTCTCTCTCTCTCTCTCTCTCTCTCTCTCTCTCTCTCTCTCTCTCTCTCTCTCTCTCTCTTCCCCCCCTTTCCCCCCCACACACTATTTTGACTACCACTATCGCCTTCACTATTACGCTAACCACCATCACCACCACCACTATTTCCACTACTGCAACCACTATCATCACCACCAATGCCATCACCACGTCTTTTTGTATTGACTGAAGATCCATTACCACATACTTCAACTTTTCTTTACACACACACACACACACACACACACACACACACACACACACACACACACACACACACACACACACTCGGGTTAAGTAGATTTATAGTTACCTCTCTTTTCCTCCTCCTCCTCCTCCTCCTCCTCCTCCTCCTCCTCCTTCTTCTATTTCTCCGTTAAGACAGGGATATGTGAATTTATAGCCATCCTCCTTTTCCTCCTCTGCCCCTTCTCTTGAATCTCTTGCTCTTCCTTCCTTCTTTTCATTTTCTCTCAATTCTTCATATTCATCTGACTCCCCTACGTTCTCCTACTCCTCATCTTTCTTCTTCTCCTTCTCTCACTTCCCTCTATCTTGTCTGCCCTTGTTCTATTTATCTTCCATCCCTCCCCCTCCCTCCCCTTTCTCCTCTACCTTCCTTCCCATTCTTATCCTCCCTCTCGTAAAACCTTCAATCCCTGTCGCCATCCGGACCCTGGGGTAGCGCTGGAATGACTGAGGACCATATTCTTAAACATTTCGGCGCCCCAGCTCACCTATTTGACAAGGCTTTCGTAGGAGTTGTGGGCATTTCCAGGGATAGTTGAATGACCGTGGTGCTAGTTCAACCCTTCTTCTGTACCGTGAAACAAAGAAAACACTCCTTAGAACCCGACTGATCTTTTTTTTTTTGGTCTTTGCAAATAGTTGATGTGAGAGGCGGAAGCTTTCAAGAATACCGCCGTCAGTGTTGAACCAGCGACTGCTCCGTGAAAATGAGTCTAGGCATGTTACCGGCTTAGTTTCTGGACGCCAACTCCGGCTGTATGAATACGTAGCGAGCCTCCCAGACGTTGATCCTCCTCCCAGGGTTGTTTCTGCACGAGACAATCCTGAGCGCAAGAGACGAAGGGGACGCCCACGTAACTCATGGTTGAGGTACGTCGACTGGTCCTGGACTTGGGATGGACAGAGCAGCTGCGAGGGAATTTGCTCGGGACGTGTGCTCCTTAATAGTTAGTTATTAAAAATGCAAATCAGTATGGTAACAACAACTAACCCGGTAGCAGCGACGGGCCAAATTTGTGGCTTTACCGTGCAGCAGCGACGGGCCAAATTTGTGGCTTTACCGTGTAGCAGCGACGGGCCAAATTTGTGCCATGATATAAGCCCCCAAAAATAGATGATACATAATCTGATCACAAATCCTTTGATATATATTGTGAAATGGTTTGTGTGAGGGGTGATTTTGTCTCATTTTTCTCGCTTGGAGGGACCATTAAGAAATATGATCACCGCTGCTACATTAGAGCTTACATTAGAGCACGCTGTTTATGTCTTTAGCCGTGTGGAAAAGTGTGCAAGTCGAGTCCAGTCTCTCGTGTCCGTCCCAGCGGCCAAAATACAACGCTAACATATTTCGGGAGTTTCAGGCGCCGCTCCGATCCTCTCAAACACATCAGTCAGGGTGAGGAGAAGGCGGCGGAAATGCCACTCTAATGCAGGTCAGGTAGTTTTATAAAAGAAAGGATAGCACACACACACACACTCACCCACCCACACACACACACACACACGGACCCGAAAATACAGACAGAGGTTATTATCATCATATTATATCACTGTTATCCTTTATCATTATTATGTTATTCCCTCCAATTAGTTCTCTCTCTCTCTCTCTCTCTCTCTCTTCCTGTTTATATCTCGCCCATAAATCCCTTCCAACCGATTAATGGCACCTTCCAGAAATTCATTTATCACCGCTTTCTCTCCCACACATATCTTAGTATCTTTATATTTATTCATTTACTTGATTATTATTTTTTTGCCTGTACTTCCTTTTATCTTCCACCCCTCCTTCTCCTCATCCTCCTCCTCCTCTACTCCTCTTTATTCTTTGTTCGTTGGTGTTTCGTTCCTTTCATTGGCTTCCTATTTATCTCTTCCTTCGTCTCTTGTCCTTTCTCTTAATATCTTTCTTTTTCCTATTTCTTTTTCTTTAATATGTACTGCTTTTTGTATTTTTCTTCTTTTCTTGTTTTCTTTTTCCACTTTTTCGTCTTCTTCTTCTTCATGTTCTCCTATTTATTCTGACTTATTAATAAAGATTCTCTCTCTCTCTCTCTCTCTCTCTCTCTCTCTCTCTCTCTCTCTCTCTCATGAGAGAGAGAGAGAGAGAGAGAGAGAGAGAGAAGAGAGAGAGAGAAGAAAAGACAAAGATGGATAGGAGGAAGGAGGGAGGGAGGGAAGGAAGGATGATAATGCTGGCAATAATCCTCGCGGTTGGAAAATAAGTAAATGAATTCGTTGAAAAATAATGCAGCAGAAAACACCAAAAACTGCACGAGATGGTAGATAGTTGTTGTTGCTGCTTAGTGTTTATTATTAGAGCATCCTTCCTCTCCATCCAGCGCTGGTGCATTCTGCTGACAAGAATCGAGCAGACAGGTGTTGGATTTCTTCCCTCTGGCGTAAACAATAGGAGCGCTAGTCATCTCAAACTTCTTAGCACTAATAGAATGGATGTCAAGATGTTAGAATCTGTACAGAGAAGGATGACAAAAATGATTCAGGGGTTGAGAAACTTGTCTAATGCAGATAGACTGAAGCATTTAAATCTACACTCTCTAGAAAGGCGAAGGTTACGAGGAAACTTGATCAAGGTTTATAAATGGGTCAAGTGCTTTAATGACGGGATGTTAATAAGGTTTGGGATGTAATAGAGCCTGGTAGGACAAGTAGCAACGGTTTTAAGTTAGATAAATTCTGATTCAACAAAAATATAGGCAAGAGTTTGTTTACCAATAGTGGTGGATGAGTGGAACAGGCTTGGCAGACATGTCGTGGGAGCAATACCATAGATACATTCAAGAAGAGGTTGGATAAATTCATGGATAGTGAGGTAAGGTGGGGTTAGGCTTACAGGAGCTGCCTTGTATAGACCAACTGGCCTCTTGCAGACTCCTTACGTTCTTATGTTCTTAAATCATCTATTTTTTTCTGCTATTTAATGAGGATGCCATGTGTGTGTGTGTGTGTGTGTGTGTGTGTGTGTGTGTGTGTGTGTGTGTGTGTGTGTGTTTGTGTTACAGTAAAGGAAGCCGCTCATGAAAACAAACATAAAATCAAAGAGAATCCGCAATGCGCTGCTTCTATAAACGAATGTGGAGATGAGTGCTCAAAAGAGAGGTCAATTTCGGAAGGAGAGGTGTTTTGAGGCGTGTGTGTGTGTGTGTGTGTGTGTGTGTGTGTGTGTGTGTGTGTGTGTGTGTGTGTGTGTGTATATGTGTGTGTGTGTGTGTGTGTGTGTTTACGGATAATATGGACGCCACGACCTCAGGATGGGGCGCCAAGTGATCTGCTCAGCGCCTCGGCCCGCCATCAGGGTATTGGCAAAGCTTTTCGGTGCTCCCAAGTGCTCGAGAGGCCGCTGATGGGCTGCCGGACTACCTGCGCCAAGGGCCGTTAGGGGTGAGCAGAAGTCAGCCTCTGCATTTATATTTGAAGGCGGAGGAAGGCAAGAGAGGTGAGCAAATAAAGGTGTGCAGGAGGGAGGTGATTACAGGCCCCCAGCAAGTCATGGTCAGAGATTTCCCGTTGTGGGGTTGTGGGGTGAGGGAAGTCAGCCTCTGCACTTATAGTTGATGGTCGAGGAAGGCAAGGGAGGGGGTAAATATAGGTGTGCAGGAGGGGTGTGCTTACAAAATCCAGCAAATCATAGGCAAAGATTTCCCGCTTGGGGGCGAGGAAAGCCAGCCTCAGCATTTGTATTTGAAGGCCGAGGAAGGGAAGGGAGGGGTAGAGAAAGGGATGCAGGAGGGAGATGCTTACAGAATCCAGCAAATCATAAGCAGAGATTTTCAATTGGGAGGCGAGGAAAGCCAGCCTCTGCACATATACCATGGGTGCAAGTACCGGCGAAGAATAGAGATATAGAGGAAAGTAAGATATCTGGGTAGGTAAAGGCGAACATGCAGGAGGGAGTTGATTACAGCCTCCGTCAAGCCGTAGGAAGAAATTTTTCCACAGGAGGGTGAGGAAAGCTGGCCTCTGCATTTCCATCGCGGGTGAGAGCATAGGTGTGGGCCGCGGGGCAGAGCCAGGGGGAGGTGTTTATGTATGCAGGCTTCCGGCGGCTTATCCGTAGAGATTTCCCACTGAGGGCCGAGCAGCTGCCGGCCTCTGCATTTTTATTAGTAGTCCAGGTGAGGGAGGGCAGGTGGAGGTGGAGGGGGAGGGGGTGGGAGAGGGTGCTGGGGAGGATGTGCCGCAGTATAATTTTTGGGGAGAATAATAATGCACGCACACACACACACACACACACACACACACACACACACACACACACACACACACACACACACACAAACACACACCTTCGCTAGTAGTTCAGACTTCAGCAAAACACTCAAAACAGCGTCGCGGTCAAGTTTGTTCACAAAGTCAACGCACCTAAGGCTGACTTTGTAGCTGACGCCAGGCACTGCTGCTGAACTTCGACGAGCTAACTGGGTTCTGAGAGCTCGGGGCGTCAGAGGCCGGACGTGTTGATTTGTGAAACTCATAAACTGTTTTCTATGGGAGGCGAGGCGGAAGAATATGACCTTGGGGGAACCTGGATTGTTGTCTGGTGCGTACTGGGCGATGTAGACACGTGCAGGACCGTGCAGATCGTGGGTAAGAGTGGACGTTTGTGGTCTGAGTGTGTGTATCTAAACGGTATCTGAGTAAAGGATTAAAATGCTTGAGAAGATAATCGTTGGTGGGAGGAAAAGTTTGTTATCTGAAAGTGTGTATTTAAACGGCATCTGAATAAGGAATTAAAACGTTCGCGAAGTTAATCGTTGCTAAAAGGGAAAGTTTGTTATCTGAAAGTATGTATCTAAACGGCATCTGAATAAAGGATTAAAACGTTCGTGTAGTTAATCTTTGGTAAGAGTGGACGTTTGTGGTCTGAATGCATGTATCTAGACGGCATCTGAATAAAGGATTAAAACGTTCGTGTAGTTAATCTTTGGTAGGAGTGGACGTTTGTGGTCTGAATGCATGTATCTAGACGGCATCTGAATAAAGGATTAAAACGTTCGTGTAGTTAATCTTTGGTAATAGTGGAAGTTTGTGGTCTGAACGTGTGTATCTAAACGGCATCTGAATAAAGGATTAAAACGTTCGTGTAGTTAATCTTTGGTAGGAGTGGAAGTTTGTGGTCTGAAAGTGTGTATCTAAACGGCATCTGAATAAAGGATTAAAACGTTCGTGTAGTTAATCTTTGGTAGGAGTGGACGTTTGTGGTCAGAAAGTGTGTATCTAAACGGCATCTGAATAAAGGATTAAAACGTTCGTGTAGTTAATCTTTGGTAGGAGTGGACGTTTGTGGTCAGAAAGTGTGTATCTAAACGGCATCTGAATAAGGGATTAAAACGTTCGTGTAGTTAATCTTCGGTAGGAGTGAAAATTTGTGGTCTGAAAGTGTGTAGCTAAACGGCATCTGAATAATGGAATAAAACGTTTGAGAGGTTAATCGTTGGAGAGAAGGAACATTAGCGATCTGACTACCTATGCCGAGAAAATAAATAAAAAGTTTGGCATATTACCCGAAGCATACAAGTGAATAAACATGCCTATGGACTTCACAATAAAGGACGAGACTGTTGTTAGCGTTGTAAGCCTCCGTACGTGGGTTGAACGGCATAAAAGGGGAGCGAGGAAGGGAAGGAAGTGGCCCACGAGTATTACAATCTGCACGAAGGTGAAATTCCATTCGAGTTCCGACATTCAGAATCAGAAAACGGCTGCGTAGAGCGAGTGAGCGAGAGAGAGAGAGAGAGAGAGAGAGAGAGAGAGAGAGAGAGAGAGAGAGAGAGAGAGAGAGAGAGAGAGAGAGAGAGAGAGAGAGAGAGAGAGAGAGAGAGAGAGAGAGAGAGAGAGAGAGAGAGAGAATTACACCCATAACAACCTTCAATATTTAGGGGAACGGAAAATTCTGCTTCGTTCTGCCAATTTCAACAGAGTAACATCCCCCTCCCCCTCAACCCCCCTACCCCTTCCCTCCCCCACCCCCACCACCACCACCACCACCACCACCACAAATGCAATCAACCACCGCCTATTACCTATTCTCTCTCTCTCTCTCTCTCTCTCTCTCTCTCTCTCTCTCTCTCTCTCTCTCTCTCTCTCTCTCTCTCTCTCTCATTCCCCCTTCCCACCTCCCACCCACCTACCTACACAATACACTGTCTCATACGACCAACCAACCAAGCCTCCGGGGATAGATTTAGGACCGAGAACTCTTGCTAGGGCGAAGGAAGGACACAAATACTGCAACCTGACACCACTGCTTCTCTCCTTCCAACTCTTTCCACGGCTCTCATGAGGGAACGGAAAGGAATGGAGCAGAGGAAGTGTGAGGAGAAAGAGAGAGAGAGAGAGAGGGAGAGGGAGGAGAACGAGAAGTGGATTGTGATGGAGAGGGAAAGGAAAATGGAGAGAAAAGAGGGAGAAATGAAAGAGAGGAGCAGGAGAAAGAGGAGAAATATGAAAGGGATGGATGAGAGGGAATATAAGAAGAGAGAGGAGGAGAGGAAGGAGAATGAGAAGTAGATTGTGATGGAAAGGGAAAGGAAAATGGAGAGAAAAGAGGGAGAAGTGAAAGAGCGTGAAAGATTGCGGATGAGGAGAAGAAAAAGGAGCGGAAAGTGATGGAGGAGAGAGAAGATGAGAGAAAGGGGGAGAGGGAGAAGAATGAGAAGTGGATTGTTATGGAGAGGGAAAGGGAAATGGAGAGAACAGAGAGAGATGTGAAAGAGTAAGAGAAAGAGGAAGAGGAGAGGAAAAAGGAGGAGGAAGAGCAATGGAAAGTGAAGGAGGAAAGAGAACATAGTAAGAGAGGAGGAGGAGGAGGAGAATGCGAAGTGGATTGTGATGAAGAGGGAAAGGAAAGTGGAGAGAAAAGAGGGGGAGGGGGAAAGAATGAGAAAAAGAGGATGAAGATAAGAAAAGAGGAACAGGAACAGGAACAGGGAGAAGAGGAGGGAACACAAAAAGCTGAATAGGGAAAGAAAAAAAATAAAGAAAAAGGAACAGACAAAAAAGATGAGGAACAGGAACAGGGAGAAGAGAAGAAGAGGAAACACAAAGAAGCTGAAATGGGAAGGAAAAGATAAAGCAAAATGGGAAGGAAAAGGTAAAGAAAAAGGGATAGACAAAAAAGATAGAGGAGGCAGAGGCAGAAGGAGAGGGAAAGAAGACCAAAAGGAAGAGAAAGAGAATATGAGAGGAAGTCTTAAAAAAAGGAAAAAAAAACATGTATAAAGGAAAGAAGATAGATAGATAGATAGAGAGATACCGGGACAGAGGGAGACAAAATGAGATGAAACCACAGCAAAAAAGAAAAGAAAAGAAAAGAGAGGAACCAAGAGGCAGAAAGAAGAAGAAGGAAATGAAGGAAGGAGGAAAAGAAGGAAGTGGGAATAATAAGGAGGAAAGAAAAACAAATACAGAAAGAAGAAATGAACGAAGAGAGGAAAGGAAGGAAAGGAGGCAATGATGAAAAAGTTACCAGACAGAGAACCAATAAGAATCTGGAGGAAAAAAGAAAAATGGAGCAGCAGGAGGAGGAGGGGGAGGAGGAGGAAGACGAAATAAATGGAAGGAGCGGAATATACGAGAAAATAATACGAGTTCGTTTATTAAAAGAATGAGCAACGAGACTTGAGAAAGAAATTAATAAACTGAGCCATTATGAACTGATTCGTATTGAAGAAAAGAGAAAAATGTAAGAACGATGAGAGAGAGAGAGAGAGAGAGAGAGAGAGAGAGAGAGAGAGAGAGAGAGAGAGAGAGAGAGAGAGAGAGAGAGAGAGAGAGAGAGAGAGAGAGAGAGAGAGAGAGAGAGAGAGAGAGAGAGAGAGAGAGAGAGAGAGAGAGAGAGAGAGAGAGAGAGAAAAAGAAATATATACGTCAATAAATAAATAAATACAAATGGTTACAAAACTTGACAACTCTAGATAAAAAATGGTATAATGAACTCAGTCTATCTCTCTCTCTCTCTCACACACACACACACACACACACACACATACACAGACACAGACACAAACTTGCCCTAAACATGAAGGTAGCTGGAGATCATGAGTCCAGGAAATAATCAGACCGTGGCAAACTGACTCCTCCGCCCCCCCTCCTTCCCCTCGCCCCCCGCCCCCCATACACACACAAGGTAGAGCAGAAGAGGCCAAATCCTGTCTAATTGTGTTGTGATCGGCTTGTTTACGGTAGTGAGCAGCGAACCTCTCGTGGCCCGCAGAGAGAAGGAGGCGCCCCGACACATAAAAGGCTGATAACAAGCCGATACAGCGATATATTGAGGGGGCTAAGAGCGGAAAAAACCCTTATTACAACGGAGAGAGACGGCAAAAAACATGATACTTGAGATAGAGGGGGAGATATTAGCACGGACAGAGAGAGAAAAAAAAAGGTTACGAAGGAAAGAGAGGGGGAAAAAAATACATATTACCAAGGACAGAGGAAAAAACATTACTACAGATAAGAGAAAAAAAAAATCATATTACTAGTGATGGAGAGGGAAAATAACAAGAGGAAAACAATTATTATCGATAAAGAAGAGAACACCCACACACACTTATTACTGAGATTAGAAAGAGAAATCATTACGACAGATAGAGAGGGAAAAAAATCATACTACTAAGGATGGAGGAGAAAAAAAACACTACTAAGGGAAGAGAAAGGTAAGAAAAACATGCTACTACAGAAAGTGGGCAAAATAACCACAGATACAAAGAAGGAACCGTACTACTATGGAGAGAAGGGGAAAAAAC
Source organism: Eriocheir sinensis (assembly GCF_024679095.1). NCBI lineage: Eukaryota > Metazoa > Arthropoda > Malacostraca > Decapoda > Varunidae > Eriocheir > Eriocheir sinensis. Next base: position 14,514,998 of record NC_066510.1, on the reverse strand, counting down.
ATAATACTACGAACAGAGGGGAAAAACATATTTCTTAAGAGAGAGAGAGAGAGAGAGAGAGAGAGAGAGAGAGAGAGAGAGAGAGAGAGAGAGAAAACATCCTACTTCAGAGAGAGGGGGGGAAATAGTACGGAGAAGAAAAAACAGTATCAATTTGGATAGAAGAGGAAGAAGTATATTACTACGAACAGAGAGGAAAAAACATATTTCTTAGAGAGAGAGGGAAAAAAATCCTTCAAGAGAGAGGAGGAAAAACAGTACGGAGAAAAAAACACGTATTGATGAGGAGAGCTGAGGAAAAAGCATATTAGTACGAACAGAGGGGAAAAACACAGTGGTAAGGATGGAGCGGGGAAATAGAGTTGATAAGAAGGGGAAAAATACATATTACTAGGGATAGAGAGGAAAAAATTATTAAAGAGGAGTAATATCTTACCGTACTAGGGATATGGATAAAATCACAGAAAATATATACTACTGAAGGTATTAGATGGCGAGAGATGATCAAATTCTCTCTCTCTCTCTCTCACATATTGCTAGTAAAGGAAGGAAGAATGAGAAACAAATAAAGAAAGAAGTAGAGGAATGAAGGAGGAGAGGGAACGAAAGAAAGGAGGTGATGATAAAAAAAATATATACTAGAAAAAGATTATAAATGAAGAGAAAAAAATAAAAATAAAATATTACTACAAATAGAGAAAAAAAAATATTGCTATGATTACAGGGAAAAACACATGTCCTTGGAGAGTGAGAGGAAAAAAACACACCAATTGCAAATTAGAGAAATAGAGCAGAAAATATATACTACTGAAGGTATTAGATGGCGAGAGATGATCAAATTCTCTCTCTCTCTCTCTCTCTCTCTCTCTCTCTCTCTCTCTCTCTCTCTCTCTCTCTGGGTGGAAGAGAGAGAGAGAGAGAGAGAGAGAGAGAGAGAGAGAGAGAGAGAGAGAGAGAGAGAGAGAGAGAGAGAGAGAGAGAGAGAGAGAGAGAGAGAGAGAGAGAGAGAGAGAGAGAGAGAGCCTGTGTGTGTGTGTGTGTGTGTGTGTGTGTGTGTGTGTGTGTGTGTGTGTGTGTGTGTGTGTGTGTGTGTGTGTGTGGTGAATAATTACTCGGACACGACACAAATGTTTGGCAAGCCAGTCCATAATTGTGCCTCATTTGCTGCGCGCTGACAAATTTTGACGGCGCTTCCCACATGACCGGGCGGGAAAAAAAATATATACACACACACCCACATGCATAACTGAGCCCATCAGGTTGATATATATGTAGGTAGTAGCTGCAGTAGTAGTGAATCTGTATGTCTCTCTCTCTCTCTCTCTCTCTCTCTCTCTCTCTCTCTCTCTCTCTCTCTTTCATACACGCACCAACACCACAGCATACAAGGCTTACAAACAGGATACATCACAAACTCACTCACTCCCTCGTCACGCCGCTCCCCTTTCCCCTTTCACAGGCCTTTCATCACTGGTTGAGGCCTTGTTTGGAGCCTATGTTTGCTGCAGCTACCCGTCACCCCTCACCTCACCTGCTTTTAAAGGCCCCTGAGTGTGTCCTTCCCCGTGAGATGAGGAGCTAAAGGTTGGTGTTCTCAGACGCTTCCTCCTCTCGCATCAACAATTTCCAAAGGTCAAAAAGGGGATCAATTGGGTTCTAATGAGTGTTATTTATGTTCGTGGCACAGAAAAGGGTTAAACTGCCATCACGGTGATAAGGCTACTACTCGTGGAAATGCCTCAAACCCCTATGAATGAAAGTCTTGTCAAATGAGTGTGCGTGTGTGCTTAGTAGACGAAATGTTTAAGTATATGACCGAAAGCATTTACCAGTAGCGAGAGAGAGAGAGTGGATCTTTCATGAAGACTTGCACACACTTTTACTCATACACTCATACACACATATATACACCCTAATTATGGTGCTTGTTTTTTACATAAGTCACACACATATAAACATTTTTTTGGTGGTTTGTTTATATAACTCACATAAAAAAGTAAAATGCAGATAATCATAAGTACTACTACACTCTTTGCAAATCTTATTAAAGAGAAAGAGGGAAGGAAAATTTGTGAAAGTTGTGGTCTCTCTCTCTCTCTCTCTCTCTCTCTCTCTCTCTCTCTCTCTCTCTCTCCCACGCACCATCACCACCACCACCAGTCTGCATCACAACACGCCATTACTAGCGTTCCTGTGTACGCCACACTCGCCTTAATCCCTTATGACTAATGTAAACCAATTTGACCAACGCCCGCAAGCCCTCCCGGCCCATAAATTGCCGCGGGACGATATAGACGAAAGCGCCGCCGAAGCCCTTAACTATAGCCTGGAAATGTGTGGATTTGTATTTTTCGTTGCGTCGATAATTGTTTTTTTTTTGTTTTTTTTCTTTTAGCGATGGAGGATAAATATCACGGTTTTGTTTTTATCGACTTTGGCCTTTTACTTAAACTTTACAAGGGTGAAAATGTGTTGTTGGTGCTGTTGATGTTATTGATGGTTATTGTTGTTGTTGTTGGTGGTGGTGTCTAAATCACTTTTATCAATCTGTTTGTCTTCGTTTTTTTTATTGAAATTACCAATTCTGCGTCTGACCTCCAATTTTATGTTTTGGTATGTAATTATTTTAAGGTGATTTTTTTTTTTTTCAGTCTTACTAATGAATGCGATATTTTGGTAAGTCACGTGTTTTTTTCACGGTTTGGCTAAATATAATAAAAATGTGTACCAAACTGCATCATAATGAAAAGCAAATAGTGTCCATACTTTTTTTTTCAATCTATCTCCAAAACACACACACACACACACACACACACACACACACACACACACACACACACACACACACACACACACACAGCGAGACGGGCATGCAATGATAATAAGACAATGATAGTAATAATAATAATAATAATAATAATAATAATAATAATAATAATAATAATAATAATAATAATAATAATAATAATAATAATAATAATAATCATAATAATAATAATAATAATAATAATAATAAGTTCAGGCTGAGGTCACATTAATTAGGGAAGATTCATCGGCTTCGGCGGATGATTCGACTATACAAACCCGGAGTCTCGAATGTTAAAGATCACATGCTTGTTGTGATTGTATATATGTATGTACGCACGCACGCACTCACGCAGACACCCCCAAACACACATTTACTCGCACTATCTGTCTCTCTCTTTCTGTCTGTCTATGTCCGTCTATCTGTCTCTTTCTACATATATCTATCTATCCATTTCTCTATGACATTTACTTGTCACTAACATCGTAACCTATTTCTGAGCCGCTAGAGAGGACTATGAGCTGCTTGTTGTCTGCCTTCCGCCGTCTGTTGATCTGTTATATATTGGTGAAGAAGCGGCGACTCAGTGACCCAGGACTGGAGCAAAGAAATGGAGGAACTCCTGCTCGCGGTGCTTAGTGGCAGTGGTGGTGTGTGTGTGTGTGTGTGTGTGTGTGTAGGAGGGGGTTGTGGTGGTGTTGGGGTGGGGTGGAGGGTTGAAGGTGGTGTTTATATTAACTACACACCAGCATACACCAGAAAGAAGGAGAGGTCAGAATACGCTTTGAACAGACTCATACCACCACCACCAAACTATCCACACACACACACACACACACATGCAAACACACACACATCAACCACAGCAAAACACAAAATTTTATACACCAACAACACTAAAAACATGAGAGAGAGAGAGAGAGAGAGAGAGAGAGAGAGAGAGAGTAAAACAAACTTAAAACTTATTCCCCAGAACCAATTAAATTCAATGTTGAAGTGAAGTTGTTGTTGAAAGTCGAACACATGATGAATAAGTTATAACTATGGCACTGAATTTTTTCTTTTTCATCTCTCTCTCTCTCTCTCTCTCTCTCTCTCTCTCTCTCTCTCTCTCTCTCTCTCTCTCTCTCTCTCTATCTATCAATCTAAATCTATCTTTTTTTCTTTCTCTCTATCCATCTTTTTTTTTTCACTATCAATAACAATCTCTCTCTCTCTCTCTCTCTCTCTCTCTCTCTCTCTCTCTCTCTCTCTCTCTCTCTCTCTCTCTCTCTCTCTCTCGCGGTCGTTAGAGGGATTTCATTACCAGTGTCAAGTTAGCCCAAACTACACAACACTCAGCTCGTAATTGGCCAGTACATTGCGACGACCAAACGAGACTGAAATTATTTGGCCAACTCCAATTACCTCGAGTAAAATATAGCCTAAGGGAGGGAGGGAGAGAGCGAGAGAGTGCGAGAGAGAGAGAGAGAGAGAGAGAGAGAGAGAGAATTACATAGAAAATCAGACCACACAGACCCCATGGTCCAGACTAGGTGACTAAGTGATTTTACATTAATTAGATGGCTCCAGAACGTTGCTTTTCTACTCTAGTTAATATTAAGTTGAAGGAAGTGACGGTCGAGCTTGTTTTTAAAGGAGTCAATCGTGTTACACTGGACCACTGATGGTGGGAGCTTATTCCATTCTCGCACTACAACGTTGGTGAAGAAAAATTTGGTGCAGTCTGAATTTACTTGTCTACATTTGAGTTTTGTGCCATTGTTCCTCGTTCGCAAAGTGTCATCGATCATAAACAATTTTGTTCTGTCTACATTCGTGAAACCATTAAGTATTTTAAAACATTCGATCAGTTTTCCTTGGAGGCGACGTTTCTCAAGAAAGAACATGTTAAGGGTGGAAAGCCTTTCTTCGTAGGATTTGTTGCGCAAGGAAGGGATCATTTTTGTTGCTCGACGCTGAACACCTTCTAGTTTAGCAATGTCCTTTGCATGGTGGGGAGACCAAAACTGTACCGCATATTCCAAGTGGGGTCTGACTAAACTATTGTAGAGCGGAAGTATTACATCTTTATTCTTGAATAAAAAAGTTTCTTTTAATGAAGCCCAACGTTCTGTTCGCTTTATTTGTTGCATTGATGCATTGATGTGAGAATTTGAGGTTTGACGCGATTTTAATCCCCAGGTCCTTAACGCATGGAACGCTTGTGAGTTTAACGCCGCGTTTTTCGTAATCGATCTTCTTATTTTTTGTTCCAAGTTGAAGGACCTGGCACTTTACGTTAAAGGGCATCTCCCATTTATCTGACCAAGCTGAAAGTTTGTGCAAATCATCTTGGAGGCTTTGCCTGTCTTCGTCAGTGAGAACCGAGTTACCAATCTTTGTGTCGTCTGCAAATTTACTAATGCGATTATTCAGTCCAACATCCACATCGTTGATGTAAATAATGAAGAGCACTGGGCTAAGAACCGAGCCCTGAGGGACGCCACTAGTGACCGTCGCCCACTCTGAGTTAAATCCGTCAATCACAACCCTTTGTTGTCTGTTGCTCAGCCAATTCGGTTTACTTGACCGTCAATGCCTATTTGCTTTAATATATAAAGTAATTTATGATGTGGGACTTTATCAAACGCTTTCTGGAAATCAAGATAGACTACGTCCACTGATTTGGTTACGTCATAAATTGAGAAGAGATCGTTATAAAAGGTCAGTAGGTTTGACTGGCAGGATCTTTTGTTACGGAAGCCATGTTGTGAATCCCTAATTAATGAGTGGCTTTCGAGGTAACTCACAATTTTGTCTCTAATTATGCTCTCGAGTAGCTTACCTACAATTGAAGTTCAACTAATGGGTCGGTAGTTACCTGGTATTTTTTTGTCTCCTTTCTTAAAAATCGGTGTCACGTTAGCCTTTTTCCAATCCGAAGGGACGATGCCTTGTCGCAAGGACATATTGAATACGGTAGTGAGGGAGGAGAGTATTTCGCTCCTTGTTTCTTTAAGCAGTATAGGATATACTTTGTCGGGTCCGGGACTTTTATTTGTTTTAATTGAATGGAGAGGTTTAAGGACTTCATCGGTTGTTATTTCAAAATTAGGCAATGCGTGCTCGAGATTTACAATAGTACTGGTGTTGGTGGTAGCGAGAGGAAGACTGTTAGTATTAAACCCCGAGGAAAAGTAGTTGTTTAAGAGGTTTGCAATGTGTTGGCTGTCAGTCACTAGTGCACCGTCGCTGTTTGTTAAAGGTCCAATACCACTTTTGATCGCCTTTCTGTTGTTTATGTAACTGAAGAAAGATTTCGGATTATTTTTACAGTTGGCTGCAATATTTTCTTCATATCTACGCTTTGCCTGACGTACTAGTCTTTTTACTCGTCGCCTGGCATCATTATAAAGTCTAATGTTTTCGGGCGTGCTTTGTTCTTTCTTTAACCTGTAAAACAATTTTCTCTCATTGACTGATTGTTTAATTTCGCTAAACCACGGTGGGCTTTTATCTGTGTTAATTCGCTTCTCGCACAAGGAGACACATGTGTTATGCTGAGTGAGTAAGTGATTTTTAAAGCTTAGCCAGGCTTCCTCTACGTTGCCGTCATCTGATAGTTGTATTTGTTAGTTTTTGTCGGATTTCTACGAAGTTAGCTCTTTTGAAATTGGGCACCTTTACTTTATTTTCAGTCACTGATGATTGAGCTCTAATGTCGACGCGCACTAATTTATGATCGCAAGAACCGAGGTGTTCTCCTACCGTGACATTACTGACTAGGTTATCTTGGGTCGTTATAACAAGGTCGAGTATATTATTTTGTCGAGTTGGCTCAGAAACCATTTGGCTTAGATAATTTTTTTCTAGAAATTCGATCATTCTATGTGACTCGCCTTCTGTACCTGACAGTGTCGCCCAGTCGATATGGGGAGGTTAAAGTCTCCTAATATCAGTGAGTCGTTGTTATTAAGTGACTGCCTTAAGACCCTGTACATTTCAAGGTCGTCATCGAGTGATTGCCCGGGAGGTCTGTAGGTGACAGATATATTTAAACTGACTTTTGCAACGTTTACTCGCACGCACAAATGTTCAACGTTACTGTTTCTCGGTGTTTTGTCAGTGGGTTGCAAATAGCTTTTGACATAAAGGGCGACGCCACCGCCTCTACGGTTTACACGATCTTTGTTGAAGAATCTGTAGCCATCTATGTTGTATTTGGAACTTAAATCAATATTTGTGGTGTCGATAAATGTTTTGGTTATAGCAATTATGTCAAATTTTTTTTGTTAGAGCAAGACATCTCAGTTCATCAAATTTGTTTCTTAGGCTACGCGCATTGAAACTAAGGATTTTTAAGTTATCTAGAGGTTTGGTAATAGAGGTGGTGGTACTTGCGGGATCATGGTTACGGGTTTGTTGCGATGCACGGCGTCTATTTACACGGGCGGGGTGGAGGGACGTGGCTGTGACTCGTTTTTTGCTCGGATGACACGTACTGCGTCGTTGAGGAGAAGAGAGAGAGAGAGAGAGAGAGAGAGAGAGAGAGAGAGACTACGGACCATTCTCCTCCCTCCAGACTTTGAGAAAATGGAAATCTGGCATAAAGAATTCGGTCAGTGTTTTCAGTTTTTTCCTCCCTCACGTTTTTATTCTTTTTTTTTTGTCAAGCTTCGAAGCTGACTGATTTCCGGAAGGGATTGGGAAAAGAAAAAAAAACATAATAAACAGTGGATTTTTTGTTTTTTTTTGTTTTGCAATGTTGCTCAGGGAAGAAGAAAGTCAATATCCATCTATGACACACACACACACACACACACACACACACACTTGACATATCGTTGACAAAAGTGACATTAACAAACCTCTTCCTCCTTTACATTTTATTTTCCTTCGCAACGACTTTTTTTCTCACCATTAAAATATATCCTTAAAACATGGACGCGTGTTTCTGCAGGTTTGAGGCGCTGCTGGTAAGACTCAGGTTCACATTTCTAAACGTATCGGTCTCCCAAACTACTACTATCCAGGACCAGAGAAGACTGATCTGATTTTCATGTGTGGTTTTCTCGTTCAAAGCGCATATGTCGGGTAAAACTATCAATAGGATCACAAACCAGCTCATGGAAACCCAAGCAACTTCTACGAGAGCCTTTTCAAACCAGCGAACTGAGGCGCCGAGACGTTAACAAATACGGGATTCAGTCTGACAACGGATGGCCCGCGTGATGAGGGAGTGAGATCGACAGCGGCCGTGGCAGGAGCGGCTCGCGGGGCGCCTCAATTTACACGTCAGCGGGCCTGTCAGGTGATAGATGGGCCGCAGGTAATGGTGTGTCTGTAATTATCGCCGCTTGCCTTCCCTCCACCTCTCCCTCTCTCCCTTGGCCACGACCTACCCACCGCACAAAGGGATATATACAATGCGGGTTTCAGCCCTACCTATCTCTCTCTCTCTCTCTCTCTCTCTCTCTCTCTCTCTCTCTCTCTCTCTCTCTCTCTCTCTCTCTCTCTCTCTCTCTCTCTCTCTCTCTCTCTCTCTCTCTCTCTCTCTCTCTCTCTCTCTCTCTCTCTCTCTCTCTCTCTTATGGTTGTGAATATGAATGCGTCTCTCTATCTAACTATATAGCTCTGTCCCTCTATCTATCTATCCATCTACCTACTCCCTCCTTTCTTTCTTTCTTTCGTTCTGCTGTCTCCCTCTTTCTATCTATCTACATATCTCTCTATTCCTCTATCTATCTATCTACTCCTTTCTTTCTTTCATTCTTTCTTTTTTCTTTTCTCTCTTCCTTTTTCTATCTATCTACTCATCTCTCTACTTCTATCTATCTATCTGTCTACTACCTTCCCTCCATCCTTTCTTTTTTTCTTTCTTTCTCTATGTACCAATGACTTTGCGTACTAGTAAGTGATGCGCAATACACTACAATCATGGGTCGACTGAATGGCTCTTCGACGACTGGATGGAACTAGGATGAAAAACTCTACGGGTGCAGTTTATCACGTTTCACTTACTTGTTCCCTTTTCCTGGTATCACGTCATCTGCCAAAGTGGGAAGGAAAGCAGGAAGCCATTTACTACAATCGCCGGCGAGGGACCCACAACTTCTAATATACACGTGACTTATGAACTAACTCAATCATATCGGGTCAGGAGGTTGAGAGGTAGTCCAGCGGTGACGTTCGGCGCTCTACCTTCTTTCACCTCTGCTTCTTCATTTTCTTTGCTCCCTCATACCCTCCTTCACTTTTCTGCTTTTCCCTACTTTTCTTTGCTCCCTCATACCCTCCTTCACTTTCCTGCTTCTCCCTACTTCTCTGTGCGCCCTCCCTCCTTCATACCTTACCCCTTCTCCCGCCATTTCTTTTCCCTCTAGTTTTTCTCTCCTTCCTCCCTTCGCTACTCAGTCCTACTTATCTAACCCCATTCTAAACTTTTCTTAGCCTCATTCTCCATTTCCTCCATCCATGATCTCCCTGTTTCTCCCTCCTTCACCTTATGCCTTTCCCTTCCTCTGTCTATCAGTTTTTTATTCAGTACGATCAGTCTCATTTTCTTCACTTTTTTCTTTTCTTTGACGTGTTTTCGATGATCTCTGTCTCTTTTTCTTACTACCTGTCTCTTTCTCTTTTTCCTTCGTTTTGTCCCACTCCATCCTTTCCCGTACCTTCCCCTTTCTCTGTCCATCAGCTTTCTATTCAATACGATCAGTCTCATTTTGTTCCTTCTTTTTCTTCGTTTTGATGTGTTTTCGATGCTCTCTGTCTTTTTTCCTTACTCTGTGTCTCTTTCTCTTTCTTCCCTTCTCTTTCCCTTACCCTGTCTCTTTCTTTCTCCCCTACACATTGCATTACTGTCTCTTTATCTCACTCTCCCCTTCTCTTTACTTTACTCTCACCCTCACTCTCCCCATCCTCTCATTCCACCCAACCGTCTCCCCTTATTCCTATCCCTTCGCTTCACTCTCCCTTCGCCTAACTCGTCACATATTCCCGCGTGGCCCTCACCTCGCACAGCTCAGCGCCTCGACACTCCCCCGAAGATAATAATCGACGCCCATCTCGCCCGCAGGAAGTGTGCCGGCGAGGCGAGGTCGTCCCATTATCGGGTGTCAATGACGAGGGAGGACCCAGAGCGTGCAGTGAGGAATTTATGGAAACTTTATTGTCTTTCTTGCAATTGATAGGACCACGATTTACTGCAGGACCTTGCCGCCTGCCTGCCCATCCACCCGCCCGCCTGCCCATCCGCCTGCCTGCCTTTCTGTTTGTCTGTCTGTTTGTTTGTTTGCGTGGTTTGACTCTTCTCCCTCCCTGGTCTTTCTTGGTTTTCTGTGCTTGCCTGTCTGTGTGTGTGCGTCTATCCGTCTGTCTTTGTCTCTGTCTATCTGTCTGTCTGGCTCCTTGTTATCAAAAGTATGTGCGTTTATGTGTGTGTGTGTGTGTGTGTGTGTGTGTGTGTGTGTGTGTGTGTGTGTGTGTGTGTGTGTGTGTGTGTGTGTGCACACACACACACACACACACACACACACACACACACACACACAAGATCTTCCCCCTCTTGCAGTCTCTCTCCTTTACGCTGGTTCCCTTCCCTTTCCATGTCTCCTCCACTTCCACATGTCCGCTCCCCCCTCCCCCTCCCCCCTTCTCTCCTTGCTCCCCCAGGTTGACGCAGGGAAGAGAAACCAGTAAATCACCAAGTGGGAGGGAGAGGAAATAAAAAAAAAATAAGGTAAATAAAGAAACAAACAAACAAAAATCAATGTGAGGGGGAAGATATGAAGAAGAAAAGTCGTGTGTTTATTTATAAAAGTTGAGTGAGTGTTTGTTTGTAAGTTTTTTTTTTTTTTTTTAGGGAGAGAAAGGGAGAGGGGGGGGGGTTGATGAAGTCAGTGGCAGCCGGGTTATAACTTTTTCTAGTGTTTGTATTTATTCGATAATTGACTTTCTCTCTCTCTCTCTCTCTCTCTCTCTCTCTCTCTCTCTCTCTCTCTCTCTCTCTCTTATCTACTCTTATCATAATTACCATCAAGATTAAGAGTCAGTCCTTTGCAACTTCAGTGATAAGATTCTAGACTCATTTGATTCTTTGCCCACCAGTGTAAGATCTCATAATGACCTCGCGGCTCCGTACGTTACTAGACAGCAGATCACACAGCCCCTGACGCCCGTATGCTCAGACGATTTCGGCTCTCATAACAACGATTTTCAAAGGCCGTCAGGGAGATCAATCGGGTTTAAATGAGTGTTTTCTTTTCGGTTCATGGTGCAAAAGAATGGGCAAACTACCACCAAGGTCAAAAAACTACCAGAAAATGCTCAAAACTCCTATGAAAGCCTTGTCAAGTATGTGTGCTTGGGAAATGAGTCTTTTCTTTTAGGTTCATGGTACAGAAGAATGGTCAGACTACCACCAAGGTCAGAAAACTAACAGAAAATGCCCAAAACGCCTACGAAAGCCTTGTCAAGTATGTGTGCTTGGGAAATGAGTCTTTTCTTTTAGGTTCATGGTACAGAAGAATGGTCAAACTACCACCAAGGTCAGAAAACTACCTGAAAATGCCCAAAACTCCTACGAAAGCCTTGTCAAGTATGTGTGTTTGGGCGGCGAAATGTTTAAGAATATGACCCCTAATGCCTCTGAGTGTTCGAGAAGTCACAAAAGAGAAGAATTCGTGCACCCATAACGAAAAGGAAAAATCTTGAGGAGAGCATCAAGAGGGGAAGGTGTCAAGAGGAAGGTCACAAGAGGAAGGTCACAAGAGGGAAGCATCACGACACCCCTCCCGATGACTCCGGCCCAACGATGCTAGATTGTCGTACTCAGCCTCTTAAATTTACCAACTTCCGACCCAAAATCTGTCTCCTGGGCCCCAATAACTAGATTCATTTATATTTATTGTTAAAATAGTTCATTCCTGATGTTTCTTGGCAATAGTTAGGCGTCAAAAACCGGTAAATACTATGCTCTGAGTACGATAATCTGGCAACGGTGCTCCGGCCTCTCCATTTCGGAATCTTCATCTGAACACTTGTTTGGAGGGCAGCGCTATTGTGGGCTTCTTTGTTTCCTGTCTTTTGGTGCCCTTGAGCTGTAGAAAAGAAATTATGGCTCTTGAGAGATTTTAAAGCCCATATTCTTAAACGTTTCGGCACCTCAGATCGCCTGTTTGAAAAGCCTCTCGTAGAAGTTGATGGGCTTTTCATGGACTGTTTTCTGATCCTAGTGACAGCTGTACACGACCTCTGCACCCTGAACTAGAATATCACCCATGAAAACCCGGTTAGTCTTGTCTGTAACCTTGGAAAAAGAGTCGTAATGGGAGCCCGATGCGTTTAAGAATATGGACCAAAGTCTCTTACACGGGCGGGCCACAATATAAGGACTCGGAATAGTGTGTTAATCGATGCTCGGTCTTTAGTTCCTCGCTAGACCCCGATCGAAGGCTCTCCACCCGCCGCCCGCCCCTTGAACAACAATTAACGTCGTAACCCTCGAAGGCCCCGAACGAGCGCATAATCAAAGCACCCATCAGCTGCCCTAAACTTTCCCAGCGTCCCCGGAGCCCCGAAGCGAGAGGAGGAACTTAAAATTACTTCTCGTCCAGGCGTGTCTATCTCCCTCTCCCTCTTAAATCAGTGTCTCACCTCCGGGTTTGGTTCCTGCATTTTCTTATTCATATTCAGAGGGTCCTTGATTGTTACTTTACTCCTTTCATTTCTTTCTCCCTTCCTTCCACATTTCTTTGTTTATTGTTTTGGCTGTTGTTTTACTTCCTTCATTCCTTCCTCCCTTCCTTCCTTTAATTATTGGTGGGTTTTTCCTTCATTCTTTCATCTTTAAAATGCGCCCTTCCTTCCTCTCTTCCTCCCTATGTTTACTTTTTCCTTGTCTTCAAAGTTTTTTTCTGCATATTCTTTGTTTTTCGTACTCTGAGGCCCTTTGATTGTTACGTTACTTCCTTTAATTTCTTCTTTCCTTTCTTCCTTCCTCATCTGTTTGTTTATTGTGTGTCTTTCTTCATAATTTTTCACTTTATTCCTGCATTTTCTTTTTTTTTATATATTCTGAGGCTCTATGATTGTCACGTTACTTCCTTTCCTTCCTTCCTTCCTTCTTTATTTCTGTGTTTATTTTGTTTATTTTCTTCATTATTTGTCCTCTTTCGTCTATGTTACTTCCTTATTCCGTTCTTCCCTTCTTTTTGTTATGCTTCTTTTCTTTCCATCTTATACCTTTTAACTAGATCCTCCCTTCCTTCCTTCCTTTCTTTCTCTGTTAATTTCTTCCTTTCCTTCATAGTCTTTCTTCACCTCCTTCCTTTCCTTCCTTCCCTTCTTTCCATCTTACTCTGACACACTTCCACATTTACTTCCCTTCCTTCCCACTCTTCTCCCTTTCATTCTTTCCCTTCGTGATCTTACAACAAACAAATGCTTCCCTACCGTCCCTCCTTTCTTCCTTCTTTCTTTCATTTCACAGTTATTTTCCATCCTGCCCTCCTTTCTCCCTTTCCTTCTTTCCCATTATTATCTTACACCCTTACAAACACTCCCTTTCCATCCCTCCTTTCTTTCTCCCTTCTTTCCTCCATTCCACAGTTAATTTCGCTCTCTCCCTCCATTCCCTCCTTTTCCTTCTTTCCTTCCATGCTCTTACACCCTTATAAAGACTTCCTTTCTACTCTCTTTCCTTCTTTTCTTTCTTCCTTTCCATTTTAGTCTTACATCTTTACACAGTTACTTTACTTTCATCCCTCCTTCCTCCCTTTCTTTCTCTCCCTTACAAGCACTTTCCTTTCCATCCCTCCATCCTTATTTTCTACTTTCTTTCCTTCTTTTCTTTCTTCCTTTCCATATTAGTCGTACATCTTTCCATTCTTCCATCATTTCTCCCTTTTCTTCTTTCCATTACAGACACTTCCTTTCCATCCCTCCTTTCCTTCTTTCCTTCATTCAAGCGTGCGTTCAAATTAGCAGACCCCCTCCCACATTACCCGCTTCAGACCCCCAAAACATAATTACACTCCACTAATAACTTCGGCCCAATTATCTGGGAAACGTTTTTGCCTCACTGTGAAATCACGGCGCCGTCCAATAAACCACAAATGCCCGACACAAATACCCCGACAGGCCAGGTCTTGAAGGTCTTATTAAAGGCGTGCCACGAAGACTAAACTCGCATTATACTGGTACCTTGAAAACGGACTCCTGCCTAGCCTTCCTTACCGTCCCGTCCGCTGCCTTACTTGAACCAGAAGACGAAAGAATTACTGATGCGAAGTTCTGAGTTCCCGAAGGTCTAATTAAACCCGTGCCGCGAAGACTAAACCCACATTATACTCGTACTTTGAAAATGGACCCTTGACTAGCCTTTCCTTCCGCTCTCGCAAACCAGGAGACCAAAGACGAATTATCGATGTGAAACTCTTAAAATCAAGTTCCCGAAGGTCTTATTAAACCCATACCGGGAAGACTAAGCCCACATTATACTCGTACCTTGAAAATGGACTCTTGACTAGCCTTTCCTTCCGCTCTCGCAAACCAGGAGACCAAAGACGAATTATTGATGTGAAACTCTTAAAATCAAGTTCCCGAAGGTCTTATTAAACCCATACCGCGAAGACTAGGCCCACATTATACTCGTACCTTGAAAATGGACCCTGGACTAGCCTTTCCTTCTCCCCCTTTCGCAAACCACGAGACCAAAAACGAATTATCGATGTGAAACTCTTATAATCAAGTTCTCGTATTAACCCCGTGCCGCGAAGATTAAACCCGCATTATACTCGTAACTTTAAAACGGACTCACGCCAAGCCTTCCTTAACCCTTCCGCGAACCAGTGAACCGAAGGCGAATTATCGATGTGAAACTCTTAAAATCAAGTTCTGGAAGGTCGTATTAACCCCGTGCCGCGAAGATGAAACCCACATTATACTCATACCTTGAAAATGAACCCTTGACTAGTCTTTCCTTCTCCCCCTTTTGCAAACCAGGAGACCAAAGGCGAATGATCGATGTGAAACTCCTAAAATCAAGTTCACGAAGGTCTTATCAAACCCATGACGCAAAGACTAAACTCGCATTATACTCGTACCCTTCGAAAATGGACCCTTGACTAGACTTTCTTTCCCACCCTTCCGCGAACCAGTGAACCGAAGATTTATTGATGCGAAGTTCTGACGACAGAGTTCCCGAAGGTCTTATTTAGTGCCAGGAAGACTAAACTCGCATTATACTCGTACCTTGAAAACGGACTGCTACCTAGCCTTCCTTACCGCTGCCTTATCTGAACCAGGAGACCAAAGAATTACTGATGCGAAGCTCTGACAATCAAGCTCACCGAAGGTCTTATTAAGCGCAAGGAAGACTAAATAAACTCGTATTATACTCGTACCTTGAAAATGGACTCCTGCCTAGCCTTCCCTCCTTTCTCCCTTTCCTTCTTTCCCATTATTATCTTACACCCTTACAAACACTCCCTTTCCATCCCTCCTTTCTTCCTCCCTTCTTTCCTCCATTCCAAAGTTACTTTCGCTCTCTCCCTCCATTCCCTTCTTTTCCTTCTTTCCCTTCATGATCTTACATCCTTATAAATGCTTCCGCTGCCTTATGTGAACCAGAGACCAAAGAATTACTGATGCGAAGCTCTGACAATCAATTTCCCGAAGGTGTTATTCACCCCCCGTGCCGCGAAGATTAAACCCGCAATATACTCATACTCCTTGAAAATGGACCCCTGCCTCGCCTTTCATAGTCCGCACCCACTGCCTTCCGCGAACCTGGAGACAAAAGACGAATTATCGATGTGAAACTCTTAAAATCAAGTTCCCGAAGGTCTTATTAAGGTAGTGCCACAAAGACTAAACCCGCATTATACTCGTACCTTGAGAATGAAGTCCTGCCTTGCCTTCCTGACCGATCCTTCCGCGAACCAGGGAACCGAAGAGGAACTATGTGAAGCTCTGACGGCTAAGTTCCCGAAAGTCTTATTAAAGCCGTGCCGAGAAGACTAAACTGGCTTAATAACTGTACCTTTAAAGTGGACTCCTCCTCCTCCTCCTCCTCCTCCTCCTCCTCCTCCTCCTCCTCCTCTTTCTCCTCCTCCTCTTCCTCCTCCTTCCCTTCTCAATTAACCAGCACGTGAACCCAAGAAACAGAAGAAGTCTTATTGTGAAACCTTTTGGATTTTACGAGAAAAAAAGAGGCGGAGGAAATGGAGGAGAGTGAAGCAGAGGAAGGAGAAGAGTTAACACGCTTTCCTCACTCTTAGAGAAAGTAAAACTGATACATACATATATATTAGAGTAGCGGCAGCACCGGTAGAAGTAGTAGTAGTAGTAGTAGTAGTAGTAGTAGTAGTAGTAGTAGTAGAAGTAGTAGTAGTAGTAAGAGTAGTAGTTGTATTGGTGGTGGTGGTGGTGGTAATAGAACATGAAGAATAAGGTGTTAATACAATATGCACAATTATTTAACTCACACTCACTCGTTCTCGTTCTTCGCGGTGGTTTCTGAATCCTTACCTGAAAGAAAGAGCAAATATATATTAATTTTAACCACTTTGAAAACTGAATGTTACCTTTGTATGAAAATTTGTTAGAGTTTATTGAAGTTTTTAAGGAAAAATGACAGGAATTTGATGATTTTTTAAACCAACTTTTCATACACCATTTTTTCCCTCGGTGTGGGAGTCCAGTAACTTCGCGGAAATTTTATTGGCTTGGTCGTTCTCTCTTTTCAAAAAGCTAAAACAAAATTGAAAACCTCCTTTTATCAGTTTAATCTTTAAGACATATTGACAAGCTAACTCTTCTTTTTAACTATGTAAACTCTTAAAAAATCGGAGGAATTTAATTAATTTTCTTTCAGAGAATTCATTTTTTTTAGAACACACACACACACACACACACACACACACACACACACACACACACACACACACACACACACACACACACACACACACACACACACACGTCATCATCACTTCCACTACCACTTCCCCCCCTCCCCCATCCCTCACCCCCCCAACTATCATCATGAAGAAGAAAAAGGAGAAGAAAAAGAACAACAATAACAACAACAACAACAACAACAACCACACACAAAACAAAACATCTACAACATTATTAGCAACCTTAAAGTAAAGTAATATTTTCCATACCAAAATAATATTTTTTTTCCAACTATTATTATTATTATTTTTTTTTTTCATCTTTAAGACTTGGCACACAGAACTATTTTTATGAGCGCTTTCTCTCCCAAAAAACTCGGGAAACTATTTCTGTAAAGCCTCGGCCGACGGAAAAGTTCACCCATACGCGGGGAAAAATAGAATTGTCCGCAGCAAGAAACAGAGGGAGGGGAAAAGTGTAAAAACTAATTCACGAATGAGAGAGAGAGAGAGAGAGAGAGAGAGAGAGAGAGAGAGAATGAGAAACGAAACAAAGAGGAGGAAAGAAGGAGAAAAAAGTGAAGTTTAAGACGTAGGAAGAAGGAAGATGAGGAGGAGGAAGAGGAGCCGATGAGGGGAAAGTAAGGGACGGATGGAGGAAGAATATGCTAAACAGAATCAACAAGAGTCACGGGAGGGGGGAGGGAGGGGGGGAGGGGAAGGGAAACATATCAATTTGTTGTTCCAAACTCGAAACAAAATAACAGACACCAACGCATTGTCCGGGGAAATATTTTATAACCTGTGTTTGTCACTTGGGAAAACTCTCTCTCTCTCTCTCTCTCTCTCTCTCTCTCTCTCTCTCTCTCAAAAATATTACTCTGCTGCCCGTGTTATTTTCCACGAAAAATAAATAAATGTACATAACATAAACAAATAAGGAGTATTTAAAAAAATATATAGACCACCACAACCTCCAAAACCGGTATGTATATTAGGATTTTTCAGCTCTACATAGAATGAAGCAGACAAGTAGAAATCGGTTCAGCTTCCTTTTTTTTCTAACTTTCAGCCTCTAGCGGCAGAAGTATTTCTTGGTGGGGCCTGATGGTCGACCCCAGCTCGTAAAGGCGCAGGCAAGTGTTTTATGGTGGAGCAATCTTGCTTGGCTCATGCTGCCTCTCGGAGCTCATTTTTTATCCTTATTAGAGTTTATCTAGAGACCGACTTGATTGGTAGTCAGCACTCTACACGACAGAATGTGGATGCTCTTGGGCCACTCGGCGAGGACTGGATATCGTCAGCTTGTAGCGTCAGGCGGTCTTGAACCCGCGCCAGCACGCTGACCACTAAGCCGCCTCTCCCTAACTTAGTCCAAAGAAAGATGCAAGAACACAGGGACATTGGTTAGAGCCACAACAAACAATAGGGACAGACAGGAGGCCGTTGAGGGGCTAATAAACTCGATTAGGGGGCTGGTAACCAGATTCCCGGACATGCATGTTGATGTCGAAGGCAAACAATACGACGAAGAAACAAATCAGGACTATGTAGCCACCCAGCACACTACGTATCACGCTCAAGGCAGCATCGTCACTTCACCTCTGCCCTTTGAGTTGTCGCCATTCTTTATCTGCTTTGTAAAGGGTGAACAGGAAAGGGAAACACGAACTTACACAACAATCATATGAAATCTTTTTACTCTAAAAGAATTAGACTTTCATAACAGTATTGCTACTTGACATCTGACCTTATACAAAGAGGGGGGTGGGGGGGTGGGAGGGAGGGGAGGCATTCACGCTCTGATTCTACGGGAAACACTGGCGACAAGAGACAATTTATTAAAGGCAATCATATGATATTTTGTTTAGTTTTGTATCGTGTATTGTTCAGCGCGACTGCCACCTGACCTTTGACCTTATGCAGGCAGAAGCATGCACTGTCGTTTTTGTATAGTAGGAAGAGCTGTAGTAGTAGTAGTAGTAATAGTAGTAGTATTAGTAGTAATAGTAGTAGTAGTAGTAGTAGTAGTAGTAGTAGTAGTAGTAGTAATATTAGTTGTGGTAGTAGTAGTAGTAGTAGTAGTAGCAGTAGTATGGTCTTCATAGGTCAGAATTCCAATAATTATAATGTTTACTCTAATTATAATGCTTACACTTATTTGCATGAATCTAAATCGAATCCTCACACACTTACTCCAGCCCGTCTATATTTTGTCCTGTTGACGCTGTGGTTCTGCAGTCAAGTAACATCCTTGAGTAAAGTACGGTAACGCTTAAAGTAACGCGTATTTACAACTGGATACATACAAGTCTAAAAAAACACGTAATCCATCCCTCCCCTGTATATATTTTCACGTTAGCGCTGCGGTCCTAAAGTGATACAATGAATGCACGCCGAAGAGAAAAGTCCGCCGATCCGTTTATGGCCAATAACTCAACAGACGGACCGGGTAAAACAAACACTCGGCTCCCGGCTCGAGGGCGTCCCGCAGAGCAAGACTGATGGGGCGCCGGGGTTCTACATCATCACGCCGCACTCTTCCCCGGCCGACAAAACGCACACACAGACCTACAGAGCGCTATCCATAACTAACGCAGCGACAGTGTAACGTGGAGACCGATGAGCTGGGGCGGTTCCAATCTCCACTGCTCTCTTCCCCAGCCGACAAAACGCACACACAGACCTACAGAGCGCTATCCATAACTAACGCAGTGACAGTGTAACGTGTGGACTGATGCGCATAAACGGTTCCACATCATAACAGCTTCTCTCTTCTCTCAGCTAACAAAATACACAGACCAACAGGGAGTTACCTATACGCCTAATGCAACGACAGTATAAGGTGTAGACTGATGGGCAAGAGGCGGTTCCCATCATAACAGCTTCTCTCCTCTCCCAAGCCAACAAAACCTACACAGACCTACAGCGTGTTACCTCCGCCTTGTGCAACGTGTTGAGACTCATGGGCTGAGGTTGTTTCCCATCACAAGTTCTCCCTTCATCCCACGAAATCACAAAGAAACTTACAGCGTATTACTTTCAGTCAATACAGGTGCGTGGAGTTATAACGAATGCACTTAAGGGGATAGACACTAAACTATACAAAAGGCAATAAAGTCTAGAATTCTGGTGTGGAGTTATAACGAATGCAATAAAGCGGATAGACACTAAACTATACAAAAGGCAATAAAGTCTAGAATTCTGGTGTGGAGTTATGACGAATGCACTAAAGGGGATAGAAATTAAACTGAACAAAAGGTAACAAATTTAGCTTTTAGAATCCAGGTGTAGTGTCACAAGGCATGCACTACAGGAATAGAAATATAAATAAACAAAAGGCAATAAAGCTTAGGATCCTGGTGTAGAGTTATAATGAAGGCACTAAAGGGGATACAAATGAAAATAAGTCAATAAAGCTTAGAATGCTGGTGTAGAGTAATAAATGAATGCACTAATGGGATATAAATGAAAGCAAACAAAAGGCAATAAAGTCGAGAGCCCCGGTGCAGAGTGAACATGAATCTACTAAAGGGAATACGAAAATGATGACGTATAATAATTCAACAATATATAGTTCAGGCAAGACAGGTCATACCAAACGGCCGCGCCTCGAGAGCAAATATAATATGCTTTTCGTTACATTATTACACACCAAGTTAATGACGACGCCACTATTCCCTCTTCTGCAACACTAGGTAAAGTATATTTCAAGGATATTTCTGGCAGCATAAGCTTCCAAACGGCGTCTGGAGCGCAAACTAATATGCTTTTTGTCATATTATCAAGCACCAAGTTAATGACGATGCCAACATTCCCTCTTTTACGACACTAGGCAAAGTATATTTTTGGGAACGTATGTAAGTCTCTAAAAACATAATATGCTTTCTTTGTCATATTAGTATACAGGTTAATGACCGGTACCGATATATCCTCTTTTCCTACACTATGCAAAGTAGGCTTCAACACATCGATCATGCAACACAAACTATAATTACTGAGTTGCATCCCGAGAGCACGAGCGCAATATTTCCGCTGTGCCATCCGAGCTCGGCAATAGTGTTGACTAATATTTGGCCTTCGATATTTGACGGGAACTGCACGACTGACCGAGCCAATATGAAGCAAATATGATTAACACGGAGCAATGGAGAGATGGAAAGACGGAAAACTACAGGAAAGAGAAACGCCAGTCAGTCAGTCAGTTAA
>NC_066510.1:14471597-14489097 GCF_024679095.1 Eriocheir sinensis | reverse complement strand
AACCCCAATCACCAATGGCTGCAGATGGCTGGATGTCCCAATAAACGGGCATCTTAGCTCATTCCTGGCCAGTCGTAGGTGTACCCCGCTCTTCTGAACCACCACCACCACCACCACTTCTACCACCTTCTACCACTAACACCATTTCTACCACCACCATTACTTCTACCACCACCACCTTCTACCACCATCACCACTTCTACTACCTTCTACCACCGCCACCACTAACACTATTCTACCACCACGACCACTTCTACCACCTTCTACCACTACCGCCACTTCTACCTTCACCATCACTTCTACTACCACCACCACCTTCTACCACCATCACCACTTCATCTACCGCTACCTTCTACCATCACCACCACTATCACTGTTCTACCACCACCACCACTTCTACCACTGCAAACATTTCCTCTACCACCACCACCAGCAGAACCACCACCCCACTACCACCACCACCACTACTGCCACCACAACACCCACTACCAACACCAGTACTATCACGACTATCACCAGAACAGCCAACCACCACCATTACTTCTACCACCAGCACCACCAGCACAGCCACCTTCCCCACCACCAGCACAATCACCCACTACCACCAGTACCCTCACCATCACAGCCAGCCACAGCCCCCCACCATCACCACAACCAGTACTACTATTACCACCACCACCACCACCACCATCATGGGTCGTAGCGGCCGGCGGCGGCGACACACGCGCGCGTAACAAAGTTAGTTCCTTCGCCTCGAATTTAATTACTTTCCATTTCCGAGCAACGAGGAGGCGACACGTACTGGACGCGTAATGTTCGGACGCACTCCAAAGTTTTAAACAGGATCGGAAATTGTTCACGGACAGTCCTTAATAGTTTGGGAAAGTTTATAGCCAGACTTTTTTTTACATTTCTGTTGCAATAATGAAGTATGTTATTGTTTTTATTATTATTTATCATTATTATTATTATTATCAGTACTATTAATATTCACGGCTAGTCCTTCATAGTTTTAGAAATGTTTATATCGCTCTGGTTTTGACTTGTTACTTTTATTAATGAAGATGTTAGTATTATTATGATTATTATTATTTTCGAATCCGTAGACTTCGCGTAGTATTCAGATTTTGTTGGTGGTGGTATTTCAAGGAATAATTATAAGTACAAAAGAGAGTTTATAGCGCTTTTTTAACTTTTTTCATGATTAAAGCGTCTGTACCATTCATATTATTCTTATTCTTATTCTTATTCTTATTATTATTATTATTATTATTATTATTATTATATTCAAATCAGTCGAATTGGCGAAGTAACATTTTCTTGGTAATTCTAGGTGAAAATTATAGTTCAAAATAAAGCCTTTAATTCAAAACCTTATTTCATTTACGATTGCATGAACTTGGCACGATGAAAAATGCGATTTGAATCAGTTCGGATTTCCATTATCTTTAATATTTACGAAGAAGAGAATTAATACATTACTCTTAAATACATCATATCACGGGGTCAGAAATATCAAAAGCGTGCTTCATAATTCTTCGCAAACCACGACGGGAAAATATTTTAAAAAAGACCCACGAATTTCCTTTCCGTCGGGTTTTTCTCTGTGCAAAATTAATCTCTTTCGCTAATATTTGACGTTAATTTAAGCTTCTCTCTCTCTCTCTCTCTCTCTCTCTCTCTCTCTCTCTCTCTCTCTCTCTCTCTCTCTCTCTCTCTCTCTCTCTCTCTCTTCTCAACTTCCAACTATGTCCGTCTTCTAAGTCCTTATTTTTTACCTTCCTCTCCTCCTCTCCTCCTTCTCCTCCTCTTTCCTTTACTCCACATTTTATGCCCTTCTCCTCCTCCTCCTCCTCCTCATTTATTCCACTTCCATCTTTTCCTCCTTCCTCCTTTTCTTTTCTCCCTTCTCCTCCTCCTCCATCTTCTTCCTCTTTTTATCTCCTTCCTCTTTTTATCTCCTCCTCCTCCTCCTCCTCCTCCCAACTTCTTTCACCTAATTTTCTTTTTCTTTCACATCTCTTTCTCCTTCCTTTCTCCCTCTCTCTTCCTCCTCCTCCTCCTCCTCCATATCCTTCCTCCCTTTATCTCTTTCCCTTTCCCCTTCCTCTCCCTCCTCCACCTCTTCCAATTCCCTTCACCTTCTCTACACTCCAAGTTAATTCACCAAGTCCCCCATCTCCATCCCTTCCTCCTCCTCCTTTCCCCTATTTTTTTTTTCTCTGTCCCTTCCTCCCTTCCAAATTTTACCTCCATTTTCCCGCTATTTCCTCCACTTTACTCTCCTTTTTCTAACTCATCTCTCTTTTTTTTCCTCCATTTTTTTCTCTCTCTGCACCTCCACCACCTAAATCTTCCTCCATCTTTCTTCCTCACACTTTCCTTCCACACGTCATCTTCTTTTCCTTCGTTCTTTTAGTTTTTATTTTCTCCCTTCTCCTCCTCCTCCACCATCTCCTTCCTCCTTCCTATTTTTATCCCCTTCCCTTTCGCCTTCCTCCTCCTCCTCCAAAGTTCTTTCACCTAATTTTCTTTTTCTCTCTCACCTCCTTCTTCTCCTTTCTCTCTTCCTCTTTCCTCCTCCTCCTCTTTCTCTGTTTACTTCGTCGGTTTTCTCACTCTTCTCCATTTCACTTTCATCTCACTTTTTTTTACATGTTTAAGCTCTTCTTCCTCCTCCTCCCCTTCCTCCTCCTTCTCGTCCTCCTCCCAAATTCCACTTCCTTCCACTCGTGCAAAACAAAGTGTATTAAAAGTCTTCAACGCCTTTGTAACATTTATGAATAGTTTCTCTCCTCGATCATTTTTTGTTTCTACTTCATACACACACACGCCAAGTATTCCTAATTCGCCTACACAGAGGGAGGGATCTTCACGCACACGCACACACACACACACACACACACACACACACACACACACACAACGTTTTTCATCAGTTAATGTTAAAAGTTGTTAAAAGTATACGTGAATGTGTGTGTGTGTGTGTGTGTGTGTGTGTGTGTGTGTGTGTGTGTGTGTGTGTGTGTATACGTCGCCATTCCGTATGCAAACTAAATTTAAGTTCAAGTGACCAACATAAAATTTATGGTGAAGAGAAGGAAAGGGAAGGGAAGGGAAGGGATGGGAAGGGAAGTGAAGGTTATGGAAGGGGAGGGACGGAATAGAATGGAATGGAAAGGAATGGAATGGAGGGGAAGGAAAGGGTAGGGAAGGGAAGGGAAAAGGCGGAAAAAATGAGGGACGGATGGACGAGAAAAAGAAGGACGATTTTTGGGGGGAAGAGGACAGAACAGCACAGGACAGTAGTGGTAGTAGTAGTAGTAGTAGTAGTAGCAGTAGAACTGGTAGTGGTTGTTGTTAGAGTAGCAGTAAAAAGAAAAGAAAAGATGAAGAAAAAGTAAAGAAAAGAAAGAAAAAATGCGGACCACAACGATGCCGATCAAAACGAGAAGAAAGAAAAAAAAAACGAAATGCAAAATAAGAAAATAAAATCAGGTCGAGTGGAGGAGGAGGAAGAAGAGCAGGAGCGAAGGCGGAGGAGGAGGAGGAGGAGGAGGAAAAGGAGAAAAAAAAGGGAGATAAAAGAACGAGAAGAGGAAAAAGAAGAGAGGGCGAAGAACTACAAGCAAGGATGACAAGGAACAAAAAATATGGAAGTACGAGGAGGAGGAGGAGGAGGAGGAGGAGGAGGAAGAGAAAGAAAAAAAAGGAGGAGAAGGAGGCAGGAAGCGCAGGAAGGAATATATTGACAACTCTCTGAGGATGGGTGAAGGAGGGAGGGAGGGAGGGATGGAGGGACGGAGGGAGGAAGGAAGGGAGGGTCCAGGGGGGTGGCGAGGTGTAGTTCCGGGGAAAATGTTCAGAGAGGAAGGAACCTGACAAACGACCCAGAGTTCCTTGTTGTCCTGAGTGCCGTGAGGAGATCGGCGAAGAAGTAAGTGGACGAGGAGGTGGAGGAAGAGGAGGAGGAGGAGGAGGACCAGGAACAGGAACATGGACAAGATTGAACATGGACGAAGAGAACGAAAAGAAGAAAGAGGTGGAAGAGGAGGAGAAAGGAGAGGAAGACGAGGCTATTTGGACATGAACGAGGAAGACGACGAGGAGAAGAGAGGTGGAAGAGGAGGAGAAAGGAGAGGAAGACGAGGCTATTTGGACATGAACGAGGAAGACGAGGAGGAGGACAAGGTGGAGGAGGAGGAGGAGAAGGAAGAGGAAGAGGAAGAGGAAGCCATTTGCACATAGAAAAGGAGGAAAAGAAGAACCATGAGGAGGAGGAGGAGGAGGAGGAGAAAGAAGAGAAAGAGGAGGCTATTTGAACATGGAAAGAGTGAAAGGAATGCGGAAAGGAAAGAAGACGGAAGAAAGAATAAGAGAAAAGAGAAGAGAGAAATGAGAGGACATAACTTAACACATTGAATGAAGGAGAATAGAGAGACGGAAAGAGAGAGGGAAGGAGCTAAGGGAAGGGACAAGGAAGAAGGGGTAAAAGAAAACATCAGAAAGGACTAACAAGGCATCAGTATACAATAACCCAACACACAGCAACATTAGAAGCCCTACCGAGTCGAGTCCAGCACCGAAACGTCAACTATTAACTAAAACACGGCTGGAAGTTACTGTTGTTACTAGTTGCAGTGAAGACTCCCGAAGAAAGACTCAAGAGGCATAAGTATACAGTAACCCAACACACAGCAACATAAGAAGCCCCACCAAGTCAAGTCCTACACCGAAACGTCTAATATTAACCAACCCGCGACTTCGAGTTATTATTGTTACAAGGGAAAGGGGAGACGAGGGGCAGTTAAGGGTAAGGAAACCATTAGAAAGGACTTACAAGGCATCAGTACACAGCCAGTACACAGTAACACAACACACAGCAATATCAGGAGCCCCACCGAGTCGAGTCCTGCATCAGAGCGTCTACTAATAACCGACACGCGACTTCGAGTTATTAATGTTACAAGGGAAAGGGGAGATGAGGGGCAGTTAAGGGTAAGGAAACCATCAGTACACAGCAACACAACACACGGCAATATCAGGAGCCCCACCGAGTCGAGTCTTGCATCAGAGCGTCTACTAATAAGCGACACACGACTTCGAGTTATTATTGTTATCGGCTGCAGTGGAAACGCCTGAATGCAATGATTAAACACGCGGCCGCGGCGGATACAGTCGCCGTGTTTCTATTAGCGGCGCGCCTCTAATGAAGAGTCGCCGGCAAGCAGATAATGGCAGTATTTTGCTGAGTAATTGTATCGCATCGGGAAATGTTGACCCGATACTGATTCTGTGTGTGTGTGGGGGGGGTGGACCTGGGGGTTAGGATGATGTAGGAACGTGTGTGTGTTTGGGGAAGAGGGCTCTGTGAGGGGGGAGAAGGGGAGTGGAATCGCTGATGGAGAACGTGTTAGGGGGACGGTGGGAGGAAGGGTTGTGTGCGTGGGGGAGGTTGTGTGCGTGGGGGAGGTTGTGTGTGTGTGTGGGTGGGGCCTATGTGGGTATGGGGGTGGGCTGTGTGTGTGTGTGTGTGTGTGTGTGTGTGTGTGTGTGTGTGTGTGTGTGTGTGTGTGTGTGTGTGTGTGTGCTCTATTTATCATCACCTACAAGTCATTCTCCCCTCCCCCCCTCTCCCCCCATCTTAACAATACATAATAGAGAATCACCCTGTATACCACTCCTTGGCCGCCACTAACCTGTATACTGACACGCCAATGCCCTTTCAACCTACAGTGCTCTGAATCTACTCACCTCGTGCTGTTGGCGGCGAGTCCACAGCGGGGCCCCCAAAGCGTTGCTCACACTGGAAAGGTAAGGAGAGAGTTTTTATTAGTGGTGACGCGAGGCAGTGAACAGATTTCTAGGTATCAGTCTGTCATGAAAGGCGGCGTCTGTGCTTCCCGAGATGTGTGGGGAGCGCCGGTAATTAATTGGCAGGGAATGTAATCTCTCTGTTTGTGAATAAAAGGTTTAATCCATGAATCAATCAATCAATCTCTATATAATATGCATTGGAAGCTCTGTAGCCAATAGTTGTATAGCTGTGAGAAAAGAACACAATTTGTCACATGAATATTCGAATGGTTATTTATTTTCTGGACTGGCATTCAAGTAATTTAATCTGTTAAATATTTCAGGGTGGACTACACACGATAATAGATTTTTTCTCTCGTATTTTTCCGGGCGTCACCGCGAATAAAATACTGAAATATAGAGGAGCGAGGGAAGCCATTGTTGCCGGCCAGCGGGGCAGCGAGAGGCCCGGCGCTGCGGCATATTCCCGTACGGACGGGAGGCCGTCGAGATTCCCGCCTGGAGTCTCTTGTCTGGGGCCTGGCCCGCCTGCCGCCGCGTGGGCTGTGGCCTTATTCAGGCAATATGAAGTCTCAGCCCCGTTCCGCCAGCCCCTCCCTCCCCGGCATCCCAGCAGCGCTCATCTGCCTCCCTCCATCACGGGGCTGCCTGGAGCTGGGCAGGAGCCACCGTGTGTCTGGACCCACACTTACGTTTGCTGCAGGATAAAGAGCAGCGTCAGGGTGGATGAACGATGACAATTTGATGCACAAACACGTGGCCCACCTCGGTGATCCTGGGCCGGAGGCGGCGTGTGTCTGAGGGAACATCTGCAGCGTCAGGACTGAGAGTGGGTTTGGCACAGCCGCGAGGGTTATGGAAGGCTCGGGGCGAAATTAACTATTGAATCTCAACACACCCGGGAAGGATTATTAATACAAGCTGATTACACAAGCCTGTGACACACACGTGGCGTGTGTATTGTGCGTTAGTGTGTATGCGAGCGAGCGAGCGAGCACACACACACACACACACACACACACACACACACACACACACAAACACATAAACACACACACACACACACACACACACACACACACACACACAAAAGGGCGCGCGCATACCAGACAGTAAAATGGAAAGTAGCACGACAGCTTTTTTCTCTCGTTTCACTTCTTTACATTTTAAACTTGCAGGTCACGCGAGGGGTCGATAACGCGTGCCCGGCGGGGCCTCGACAGCCTCCCGGGTCCACACGCCGGCCTCGGGGGACGGCCGCGGGGCCACCGATTGCCGTACGCAGGTCACATAGTGTTTCCTTTCAGGGGGAAGGTAAGGAGATAAGGAGCCGCGCCATACTGGATGCGACGCTAAGTACCTACGCTACGGACGCACTGATAATGCTAATAAGTGCACCGCAAGCGATGTCTACCAGCGTGACGTGCGACACTTGTTAACTGGTGTGCTAGCCTGGCTCTTCTTGACTGCTGTACTAGACTGACTTTTGACCTCTAACCTTATAGCCTTGTACTCCGCTCCATCAAGTCTGCCCCCCAAAAAAATTTCACCCTAAACAAACATCAACGTTCCTTCACCTCTGACCTGCCTCTCGTGACGGCGTGTAGCCATTAAAGCTCGTAAAAGTATTTCCTAGGACGCTCGCTCACACGGACTCTGGCTGACTGGCATTGTTGAACTTGATGCCAAGGAAATGGTCTAAGCAGGGAGAACTTGTCCAAAGGGCGGTAGGAGTGTGTATGGTTTCTAAACTTCGACACAGGAATCATCGTGCTACCACCAAAAGCCGCGCTAGCAAAGGGTAAGGTTATATTCCTAGAGGCATCGGCAACAGGAGCATGGAGGCGACATGAAGACCTAAAGCCCGAGTCACACATTCACGACAATGACTCCCGGCGCTCTCCCGACTCAGACCACGCCTCCCACCGTCGGGCCGCACGCCGACAGTTTTGGACATTTTTCAAACATCGATATCCTGTCCATCTGTCGTCATCGCGAATAAGCTACGGTCCATCTGTCCATCCAACGACGTTAACACAACGTCGTCACATCAGCTATGATCTCGGCTATGATGGACGGACTTACGATGGTCGTTACGGTCGTCTGGCAGCGCGACATTCCAAAACTGGCCAAAACTGGCAGAGGGCGGTCTGAGAGCTGGAGTCATTGTCGTGAATGTGTGACTGGGGCATAACCTTACGATGCCTACTAACGGCGTGCCTCTCGACCCTCCCCGCTAAGAGCCACGACCCTCGTCACGTCCCTCCCCGCTGCTGCACCCTTTCACAGCTTGTCCCGGGGCCTGCAGGGAGGAGGAGGAAAAGGTGTGGGGGTGGGGGCGTAGGAGGAGGAGGCGTGCATTTCCTTAAGTCGGCGTCCCTCCTCCCGGGCCGTGACGCAGCGCCTCGGCGCCTGCCAGCGACACGCGGCTCAGAGGACCAACGATTGATGGCTCTCAAGATTGCACTTTGACTTCACGTGACGGCATCAAGATCTGGACGGCCTTCCCTGCCTGCCTGCCCGCCTGCCTGCCTGCCTGCCTGCCTGCCTGCCCGCCTGCCTGCCTGCCTCGGCGTGACGGCTTCAAGATCAGACTTTCCTTCCCGCCTTTCTCTCTTCCTCTCCCTTCCCGCCTTCCTTCCTTTCTCCGTTCCCGCCTTCCTTCCTCCCTTCACCTCCCGCCTCCTTCCTCTCTTCCCTTCCCTTCCCTTCCCGGCTTCCTACCTTCCCTTCCCAACTTCCCTCCTCCCTTTCCTTCCCGCCTTCCTCCCTTCCTGTCCTCCCCCGTTCTGCACCGCGTCCCCCCCGTGAGTCCTGCCGAAGAGAACTCGGAGTTTGTCTTCCACTTCCCGCGGCACAAGTTGGGAATATTTCCACCGCCAAACAACTGCCGATATATTTCACGCTGAAACTCGACTTAGCGACTGAGTTTCTCGACGTGGCCGCCCTGTCGCCCTGTGATTCTTAGGGAAGGGCGGAGCGGATGAAGGGAGAGTCACGTCGCCTGATTGCCTCCGCCTCGCTGCCTCGAACTTGCTCCTGCTCCTTCCACCGCCCTGCTTCAATACCTGCTCGTCTAGCCTCTCCTCTTTCTCCTCCTCGCCGTCCTCCTTCCCCCGCCATCTCCTCGCTCTAGTATCCCATCATGTCTTTAGTTCTCTATTCTCAGCCGCCCTGCTCCTCCTCCACCTCCTCCCCGCCAGCCTGTCACTTTCAAGGACAGGCACGACGCTTCAGGCGGTTAATGCGGCGCCGCCAAAGAAGAATCAGCGTCAGGTTGTTCTTTCCTTACTTGTCCGGGGCCAATACGTGTTGCACACACCAGTTACACGACACACGGACCCGGGGGCGGCGCGTCTCGGGGGAGCGTCGCAGCCTTGACCGACTGACTGACTGCTGTGCTCCTCATTCCAGTGTGCCTTTTAGGGTCGTATTCTTGAACATCTCGGCGCCCAGTCTCACACATTTGACAAGGCTTTCGTAGGAGTTGCGGGCATTTCCAAGGGTGGTAGTTTTATGACTCTGGTGGTAGTTTGACCCTTCTTATGTACTGGGAACGTTAAAAAAAACATTAGAATCCGATTATCTTCTTTTCGGCCTTTGGAAATAGTTGACGTGAAGAAGGCAGGCTAGAAGCGTCTGATAATACCGACCTCAGAATCCTTCCGCTACACAGACAGACAGACAAATAGGTAGACAGACAGACAGAAAAAAACTAACAAACGTGAACTACAGCTGTGAAAAGGTGCAGCGACGAGGTCAAACACGCCGACAATTATAAGAGTAAGGTGATGCGAATTAATTAACAGGCTGCAGCACCGGCTCCCCGCCCCTCCCTGCTTGGCCCCCTGCTGCCCGACGCCCTTATGAAACGCGCGCCGGCTGGTGAGGGACAGACAGACGTTACTCAACCTTCTCTCAGCGTTATTTCATTCTTGTCAGCATTACTTAACCTTCTGTCAGCATAACTTTAGTCTTCTTCCAGCATTACTTTAACCTTATGTCAGCATTACTTAAACTTTGTCAGCATTACTTAACCTTCTGTCAGCATAACTTTAGTCTTCTTCCAGCATTACTTTAACCTTATGTCAGCATTACTTAAACTTTGTCAGCATTACTAACCTTCTGTCAGCATAACTTTAATCTTCTTCCAGCATTACTTTAACCTATTGTCAGCATTACTTAAACCTTGTCAGCATTACTTTAACCTTGTCAGCATTACTCTATAGTTTGACCATTCTTCAATACTTTGGTTCTATTCTTCCACTCAATACTTTGGTTCTATTCTTCCACTTAATACTTTGGTTCTATTCTTCCACTCAATACTTTGGTTCTATTCTTCCACTTTATACTTTGGTTCTATTCTTCCACTCAATACTTTGGTTCTATTCTTCCACTTTATACTTTGGTTCTATTCTTCCACTCAATACTTTGGTTCTATTCTTCCACTTAATACTTTGGTTCTATTCTTCCACTTTATACTTTGGTTCTATTTTTCTATTATTCTTTGACTGTTCTTCTACTCCAATTCTTCTTTATTCTTCTGCATGTCTCTTCCTTCCGGTGCCTGCCGTACCTAACGCGTCAGTCTCGCCATATCCTTCCTAGTCAAAAACTCGATCATCGTCAAATTAACCGTAACAAAGAATGAACTGGAAGGCTACGTATCGCCCGTGAGAGCAGGCCGTCAGTTTTGCAAATCGCTCCTTCCTTTGATGAAAAAAGAAAAAAAGTGTCGACTAAAGTAACGAAATCACAGCGGACGCAATAATCTGGAAACCTGATGAAAAAAAATCTTGAACTGCCAATCCCGCCGAATGATAACGAACTCCTTTCACTCAATTGTCAGACCGAGCTGCCGCCACGCCACCCAGCCAGCCAGCCAGATGGTCAGCCAGTCACTCAGCCAACCAGCCAGCCAGCCAACTATCCAGTCAGTCAGTCAGCTAACCCGATAGTCAGTTAGCCAGTAAGCCAGCCAATCAGCAAGCTAGATAGTCAGCCAGCCAGTCAGATAGCCAGTCAGCCAGCCAGCCAGATAGTCAGTCACAGTCAGCCAACCACAGAGTCAGTCAGCCAGATAGTCAGTCGACCAGCCAGCGAGCGAACCAGCCAGCTAGCCAGCCAACCAGTCAGTCAGCCAGCCAGCCAATTATCCATCCATCAAACCACCCAGCAAGCCAGCCAACCGACCAGCCATTCAGCCAAAGTCAGCCAGTCAGTCAGCCAGCCAGTCAGCCAGTCAGCCACCCCGCAGTTCACTCGGCGTCCAGTGCTGGATTACCATACATTCATCTAGTCAATTATTGCATAAAGCTCCGTATGGCGTTTACTTTCATCCAATCATTTGTGTGTGTCATTGCATGCGTTTCAACACTGCTTCCTTTGATGCATTAACCCAATTCTTTTTTTTCCCTTAACGGATTAATAACTTGGCTTTGTTTTTTCCACTTTTTTTGTGTGTGTGTTGTAAATGATGAAATATTCCCGCAGTCACTTTTCCAATCAGCGTTCAAAGTCAAACGGCATGGATAACAGGTTTAGGTCTTTTTTAATGTATATATTTGTTTTGATATTGAAGTGGACTCCATCCGAAACTGACTTCTCTTTTAGCCTCTTGTTCTGTTCTCATTTGTCGGAGCAGTGGTGACTAACGGCCTTTTCTGCTGCTTTGTGTGTGTGTGTGTGTGTGTGTGTGTGTGTGTGTGTGTGTGTGTGTGTGTGTGTGTGTGTTTTGCCCTTGAGCTGCCTCCCTTGCTGCAAAAGATAAAAACAAAACAATAAAAACAGGAGGACAATTGTAGAAGATGCAACAGAGAGAACAAACAGGAGAGCCGAATTAGTTCCAGAGCTCCAACATTTCCCTTCCCGCGGCTCACGTTTGTTCGGCCACAAGACACGCCAATCGAGACTTCGAAACCAGATCGCGACGAAGCTCAGGCAAGAAACGTCTAAAGGATTCATACACAAACGAGGAGGAGGAGGAGGAGAAGGAGGAGGAGGAGGAGGAGGAGGAGGAGGAGGAGGAGGAGGAATACATAGGAAGAACAGACACCGGAAGACCTGTTCGCTGAGGAGGAAGTATAAAGAAGCTAAAACAGGAAGGGATAAAAGATAAACCCGTGCAGGAGGAGGAGGAGGAGGAGGAGGAAACATGGAAACATGTAAATGCAGGCAACAGAAAGCCTATTGGCTCATTACGAGGTCGCCCGCTTGGGTGATTTAATCTGCTCGACCGCCACTTGGGGCTTGATGAGCAGATGAAAGCACCTCGATATTGAGGAGCAGATGGAAGCCCCTCGTTATTCAGTTTACTCCCGACGCAGCGAAATGACGGTCGATTCTATATTTGAAGGAGTTGATGGTATTCGCATTTACTACTTCTGAGGGAAGATTGTTCCAGTGGCGGATGACTCGGTTTGAAAAGAAACTCCTTCCAATGTCTGTGTTACATCGACTCGACTGAATGGATAAACCGTTATTTCTAGTTCTTGAGTTGGTTTGCAGTTCAAAGAATTTGGAGTAATCGACATTATTGAACTTTTTTAGATACTTGAAGACTTGAATCATATCCCCTCGTACGCGTCTTTTCTCCAATGTAAAGAGATTGAGTCGCTTGAGTCGTTCCTCGTAAGGTTGAGCCCTGAAGGTTGGAATCATCTTTGTGGCGCGTCGTTGAATCCTTTCCAGTAGAGCAATGTCCTTTCTGTAATTGGGAGACCAGAACTGCACTGCATACTCGAGGTGCGGTCTTACCATGGAATTATGCAAGGATAGCATCACGTCTGGTGTTTTACACTCGAAGTTCCTCGCTATGAACCCGAGCATAATGTTGGCCTTGTTGTATGTTTTTTTACAGTGATTCGCGTGTTTCAGGTCACTGCTGATAGTGACTCCAAGATCCTTTTCCTCCTGCATCGCTTGCAGAGGTCTCCCATTCATGATGTATGTGTGGTTACTATTTTGGGACCCAATGTGCATGACTTTGCATTTGTCAACATTAAAAGACATTTGCCATTTTTCCGACCATTCGATAATGTGATTGAGGTCTTTCTGAATGATTTCGCAGTCGGTCTTTGTGAGGGCCTTTCCACCCACCTTGGTGTCATCTGCAAATTTCGATATTGTGGATTTCAGTCCTGATTCTAGGTCATTGATATATATGATAAAGAGGATGGGTCCCAGCACTGACCCTTGAGGCACTCCACTAGTGACTGAAAGCCAATCGGAAGGCTGCCCGTTGAGTAGTACTCGTTGTTTTCTGTCGGTGAGCCAATCTCTTATCCACGCGATCAGATTGGCTCCGATGCCCGCCGAGTGCAGTTTCTTAAGGAGTCGCTCGTGCGGTACCTTGTCGAAGGCTTTCTGAAAGTCCAGGTATATAACATCACTGGGGATGTGGGCATCCCAGTTCTTATATATACCTTGGAAGAAGTCTAATAAATTCGTTAGGCAGGAGCGCTTGTTTCTGAAGCCATGCTGGGTGTCGGAGATTATATTATTGTTTTCTAGAAACTTAACAAATTTATCTCTAATAATCTTTTCGAGTATTTTTCCTGCCACTGATGTCAAACTTATGGGCCTGTAGTTTAATGCAACGCTTTTGTCTCCTTTTTTGAAAATCGGTGTTACGTTCGCCATCTTCCAGTCTTCCGGGACCTTGTTTAGTTGAACTGACCGGTTGAATATGATAGTGAGTGGTTGAAGTATTTGTTGTTTAAGCTCTTTTAATAACCGCGGGGACAAACTGTCGGGTCCCGTTGACTTGTTCGTGTCGAGTTTGTCCAAGTACTTTTTTACTTCTTGGTCGCATATTGAGTCAATTTCCAGCGGCGTGATCTCACTCGGCGGGTCAGGACCCTCGGAAATGGTTTCGATGTCCTCGACTGTGAATACGGTTGCGAAGTTACTGTTGAGGATTCTGGCCATCTGTTTACTGTCCTGAGTTACAGATCCAGTCTCGTCTGTCAGGGGACCAATATTGGATTTTATTTTATTTTTCAATCTTATGTACGTGAAGAATTTCTTGGAGTTAGTTTTGATTTCGCGTGCTATTTGCTTTTCATAGTTGCGTTTGCTACTCCGAATAAGGCCGCGACAAGCTCTGAGGCTGTTGTGGTACTGTGTGCTGGCTTCGGCCGTAGCATTCTCTTTCATCAAATTATAATTCCTTTTTTTTAGGTTTATTGCCCTTTTTATTTCTCTGGTCATCCACGGTGGATCTACGGCCCCATTTACTCGCCTGGATTTCGTAGGCACTGTAGCCTTCTCTACTTGCAACAGCTTATCTTTGAAGACGTTCCACGCGTTGTCGATTGTATTGTCGAAGGAAGAGGAAGAGGAAGGAAGAAGCAGAATGGAGCTAAAACAGGAAGGGATAGAAGAGCAAACACGTGCCAGAGGAGGAGGAGGAGAATGAGGAGGAGGAGGAGGAGGAGGACGAAAAAAACAGGAATATAGGAATCAACCAACACCAACTCCATCGATCCTCATTCCTATTAATACATTCCGCCCGTTTCTCTTTCCCTCTCCTCCTCCTCCTTCACCCAGAAAAAAAAAGAAAAAAAAAAGAAAAAAAGGGGCTGCGTATCCATTTTCGAGTGATTTTCGTGATCACGGCGAGAGAAAGAAAACGGAGAAGTTATCAGGCCGTTGTGCAAACTTTGGCTGACTATTTTATTGCATCGAGAAAACTTTGGGAAGGCTTACAGTGGCGGCGACGGCGGCGGCGGAGGTGGCGGCAGACAGTCAATATGTGTGTGTTCATGTGTGTGTGTGTGTGTGTGTGTGTGTGTGTGTGTGTGTGTGTGTGTGTGTGTGTGTGTGTGTGTGTGTGTGTGTGTGTGTGTGTGTGTGTGTGTGTGTGTGCGAGAGCGAGAACGCCTGACAAAACAAACACACACAAAAAAATTATTAAGTTGTGCATTTTTATATTTCTACGTTTCTCATTAAATTTCCTTCCTGGCAAGTCTAAGGCTCCAAGGCGATAGTTTACCTTCGTTTCTGATCACTAGAGGGGAAGTGGAGGGAAAGGGGAGGGCAGGAGGGGTTAGGAGGCAAGGCATGGGACGAAAGAGACAGGGAGGAAGGGAATGAGGGAGAGAGGGGACTGAAGAGGGAAAGGGAGAAGGCAGGAGGCAAGGAATGGGACAAAGAGACAGGAAGGAAGAGACTGGAGGAGAAGGAACTGATGATGATGATGATTAGGGCGGTCTGTCTTGGCGCCGCACTAATAATAATAATCATCATCATCATCAGGAAGAAGGAAATAAGGGAGAGAAGACCGGTAAGGGAGGAGAAGGGGAGATAGAAGAAGGAAATAAGGGAGGGACTGGACGGGGAAGGGAAAAGGGAGTAGGAGGCAAGGAATAGGACCAAAGAGACAGGGAGGAGGAGACTGGAGGAGAAGGAAGAAGGAAATGTGGGAGAGAAGACTAGAAGGGGAAGGGAAGAAGGAACAGGAGACAAGAAATATGATCAAAGAGACAGAGAAGAAGAGAGTGGAAGGCGAAGGAAGATGGAAATGAGAGAGAGAGAGGACTGGCAAGGGAGGGGGTTAGGGAAGTAGGGAGTGCGGGAGAGAAGACTGCAAGGGGAGGGGAAGAGGGAATAGGAGGCAAGAAATATGACCAAAGAGACAGAGAAGAAGAGAGTGGAAGGCGAAGGAAGATGGAAATGAGAGAGAGAGAGGACTGGCAAGGGAGGAGGTTAGAATGGCATGAATGTCGACGAACGTACACACACACTACCTAGAGCGACATGTTAGGCTCAGGAGCGCGAACAGACTACCTCGCCTTCACGCAGTTCCTCGGGGGTAAGAAAACAGGTTCACCAGTGCTGCTTTACGCGGAATAATCAAGTGATGAGTGACGGGCCGGCGGCGACATGTTAGCGTGGGAGACTCAGGACAGAGGCGGCAGACGAGCGAGAAAACATCACTTATTTTTAGTCCTCCTGCAACTTCCCTCACGGCTCAGACTTTGTGATGGCGTGCTGACGGGTAATGGCTGTGTGTGGAGTGTACCTGCCTGCCTCTCTGCCTGTCTGTCTGTCTTATGTCTGTTAGAATGGATGACAATGTTTGAATATCTGTTTATATGTCTGTATGTCTTCTAGTGTTTGTTAGAATAAACGTATCTACCTCTCTGTCTGTCTATCTGGTTGTCGTATGTCTGTTATAATGGATGACATTGTTTAAATATTTGTCTCTATGTCTGTATGTCTTCTAGAGTTTGTTAGAATGGACGTATCTGCCTCTCTGTCTGTCTATCTGGCTGTCTTATGTCTGTTAGAATGGATGGATGGATGTTTTAAATGTCTTTTTGCCTGCCTGTCTGCCTCTTCATCTCTGTCTCTCTGTCCGTCTACTTATGTAAGTATAAATGGCTGGATATGTAGATTTCTGCCTTTTTGTCAGTGTCTGTCTGCCCGCTTGTCTGTGTCTGTGAACGGCCGTCCTTTTCTATGACACGGAGCTCGTAAAGCATAAACAAAAATAGTAATAACAAGGCTGCAAGATTGAATAAAGAAAAAAATCCCGGAAGAAGGAAAAATCAGATTTAAAGTGGTGCCGGTCTGCCTGCCAATCCGTCTGTTTGCTTGCCTGTCTGCCTGCCTGTCTGTCTGTCTGTCTCTGAAAAATGCATCACGTCAAATCTCGCGACATTCAGCCTCCCGGATACGAGTTGAAGGTCCTGAGCCGTGAAGACATCCTGATATTTAATGGCGCGCCGAGTCCCGCGATATGTGAGCTAAAAATTATTAAGATATGCCTGACATGCAGCCCCCCCATCCCCCCCCCCCCCCACACACACACGCACACGCACACACACACACACACACACACACACACACACACACATGCACACACACATACGTACACGGTACAATGTATGAGTACATATATATATATATATATATATATATATATATATATATATATATATATATATATTTTTTTTTTTTGGCGAAAACAGAAGGAACAACGCAGTTTTCCTGGAGTAATCATGTTACGCTATTGTTCAGCATAACAACCACGCACCAGGCGAACAAAACACGGGTTTAATGAAGCACACACACACACACACACACACACACACACACACACACACACACACACACACACACACACACACACACACACACGTGCTAATTTTAATATTTGCACACGCCAACCGTGATGAAAGTTATAATGAAACCATTTACACACAGCGCGCGCGAGGTGCTCTCAATAACACTCGAATCAGTGCAGCAAACAACCGCACGGGAAAAAAAGGAAAAAAAAACTTCTGCTCGTGGGTGGACGCTGTGCAGGTGCGAAAATAATAACAGTGGAAAGAAAAAAATGTTGGGGAAAAAAAATTAAACTACTGCTACGTCTACTACTACTACTACTATTACTACTACTACTACCATTACTTCTACAACCATTACTATTACTTCTACAACCATTACTACTACTACTACTACTATTACTACTACTACTACTACTACTACTATTACTTCTACAACCATTACTACTACTACTACTACTACTTCAAATAATAATAATAATAATAATAATAATAATAATAATAATAATAATAATAATAATAATAATAATAATAATAATAATAATAATAATAATAATAATAATAATAAAGTAACAGTGCTAGAGTCAAAGTATTCCTCTTAATCCCTCATT
>NC_066510.1:14394097-14466597 GCF_024679095.1 Eriocheir sinensis | reverse complement strand
CGGATCTTGAGCGTTCTACGCGGGTATCATAGCACGTGCCACGCAGATACAGACACCGTCTCGCCAC
This sequence comes from Eriocheir sinensis, assembly GCF_024679095.1. Taxonomy (NCBI): domain Eukaryota; kingdom Metazoa; phylum Arthropoda; class Malacostraca; order Decapoda; family Varunidae; genus Eriocheir; species Eriocheir sinensis. The sequence goes on along the minus strand of NC_066510.1, from coordinate 14,466,530 downwards.
AGAATTCGCCGACCTCATCATTGCTGCCGTCGAACGGCATACCGCACAGGCATGGTGGCGCATGCTCTCCCACGCCTACATTGGTCTCCGAGTAGATAAGTCGCCGAAACTTAATCACAACGCGACCGAACGGACCGGCGACCCTTCCTCTAACCCAGCATCTGTCACTGCACCTCGTAACACCAACTGCAGCGACGCCCTAGTACGCTGAATCAGATCAAAATGCGCCGACGCAGACATACGCGGCGCACTGCGTCTACTCACGACCACCGACACGATCATTACACCCACTACTGACGTAGTAGCAGAACTACACGCCAAACACCCTCCAGCCCCTCCAGAAGAGGATTTACAACAGCTGATCCGCGATCTGCCTACCCCCAATGTGCCGCCTCTAAACGTGACTGAGGAAGCTGTCCTCTCCGCCATCCAGTCGATGCCTGCAGGTTCGTCTGCAGGCCTCGATGGCCTCAGACCATTACACCTCCGCTTTCTTCAGTGCAAATTTGGTTGCCATACGGAAAAAAGATGGAGGTATACGCACGATCGCTATCGGCAGCGTGTACCGTCGCCAGGTGTGCAAACTAGTCGCTGGCAGCATGACAACAGCAGTGGCAAATCACCTCCGCCCCAAACAACTCGGCGTCGGTACACCTCTCGGCTGTGAAGCTGCAGTACACGCAGTTCGAGACTACGTGAATAGACACTCCAACACAGATCGGACACTAATCAAACTCGACCTTTCCAACGCATTTAACTCTGTCCACCGCGAGGCGGTCATCCGACAGGCCAGTCTACGCTTTCCCGCCGCCACACCATTAATATTTCAAGCTTACGCCCACCCGACATCACTCTACACAGCAGGCAACATTATCTGGTCTTCCAGGTTAGTCCAGCAAGGCGATCCCTTGGGCCCTTTACTCTTCGCTCTGGCCATTGACCCCATCATCCAGTCTCTCCAGTCACCCCTGAATATCTGGTACCTGGACGACGGAACTCTCGCAGGCCCAGCAGACACTGTTGCCGCCGACATAGCCACCCTGCAGCCAGCCCTTGAGCGCATCGGCCTGGTGCTGAACCAACGGAAAAGCGAGATGGTCAGATTAGATGGAAACAACAATCAAGATGCGTCCATTCGCAGCGCTCCCCAAGAAAACAACTCGGAGGCCGACCGTCCGCACGGCAGCAGAGCCAACAGTGATAGTCCCACTGTCACAAACACAGCCGCAGACCCTACGGACAGAGCTGAAGTGCCAACGCCGATCGCACTGGAAAGGGCACGACACACACCACTGGACGATCTCACCATCCTCAGCGCCCCTATAAGCAACGCGAGCGTGCCAGAGGCGGTAGAGGCCGCCTTCCGAACAACCGACACACTCATCGAGCGAACAGCGAACATCGGCAGCCACACAGCATTATTTTTTCTCTCCCGCTATGCCTCAGTTCCGCGTTGCACCTACTTGATGCGCGCAGCACCCACATACTTAGCACCCCAGCAGCTGCACACCATCGACGAGGCAATGAGAGCGGCCATCACACGCACCCGCAACACCACTCTCTCCAACGACAGCTGGCTGCAAGCTTCCCTACCAACCCGTATGGGAGGCATTGGCGTCCGACGCATGGAGGATGTAGCGCTCCCTGCCTTCATCTCCTCTTTGAGTGCCACACAGGAACTGGTCTGCCAGGCAAACGGTCGCCCCCGCGACGACGAACCATACCTGTTCACCACCGCACTCAATGCTTTCCGAGTTCGCCAATGCCCGGACAACGACATCAACCCCAGCTTCGAATCACCCATCAGCCAACGTCAGCTGGACGAAGCCGCCTGCCGTCACCGCCTGGAGAGGCTCCTGGAACGGAGCAACCAGATTCCCCGTGCCCGCCTGCTTGCAGCAGCTGCGGCCCACAGTGGAGCCTGGCTCGACACCATTCCCGCGGAGAGCCTTGGCTTGCTACTTCCCGACGAAGCAGTGCGCGTCGGTGTGGCTCTCCGCCTCGGAGCGCCGGTCTGCCTGCCACACCAGTGCAGATGTGGTCACATGGTGGACAACCTCGGCCATCATCAGCTCTCCTGCCACCGCGACCCAGGCAGACTACCTCGCCACGCCGCCCTCAACGATATCGTCCCCCGCAGCCTGACCGCAGTCGGAGTACCCGCACTGCTGGAGCCACGCGGACTAGATCGGGGTGACGGGCGAAGACCGGACGGGGTGACAATATACCCATTCAGCGGCGGCCGATCCTTGCTATGGGACGTAACATGTACGAACACGTTCCGGAGCACACACATTAAGGAGAGCGCCACCAACCCAGGAGCAGCCGCCCGATCGGCAGAACTCGTCCAGCGCTATCGCTTCGAGCCGCTAGCGATAGAGACCATGGGTACCCTGGGCCCCGCATTCGCCAAGCTGCTCCAAGAAATAGGACGCAGGATGACGGAGCAGACGGGAGAGCCGCGTGAGACCTGCTGGCTCCGGCAGAGGATCAGCATGGCCGTAGTCCGCGGAAACGCGGCTGCCATCAACACGGGTCCTTAGATCCCACTCCCAACGCAATACACACACGCACGCACCCACACACACATACACTTCTGTCCAAGACATAGGTTGCACGTCACAGCAGTCTGCGGAAAGGCGGGGGCAGCTGCCATCACACTTTCGTGATGCCGAAGAAATAAATACTGGTGGAGACGTCACACACACACACACACACACACACACACACACACACACACACACACACACACACACACACACACATTCACCCCACCCACGTACAAATGCAATACGGCCTCATTTATCTCCTCTCACTCCTCCTCCTCCTCCTCCTCTTCCACCTCCTCCCTCATCGGACACCAATACTAGCGCAGCATCAGCAAATATAAAGCTTCAGAAGGACATTATAGCATCGTTAACTATGCCGGCCAGTCACAGGGAGGGACGTAAGGGCCACTAGATTGCACTGAACAGGTTAATAAAATTTCTGGCCACTGTATGTACTGAGGTGAAAGGTATGAGTCTGCCCTGTCTTCCCTGTCTCTTTTAACCCCTTTTTCGTCTCTATGTACGTATCTCTCTCTCTCTCTCTCTCTCTCTCTCTCTCACACACACACACACACACAGACACACATTCTCTCTGTCTATCTTTTTCTCTGTCTGTATTTGTCTGTGTCTTTCTCTCTTCCTTCTCTCTTCCTAGACGCTTCCGCCTTTCATATCAACTACTACCAAAGGCCCCAAAAGAGGTTAACCGTGTTCTCATGAGTGTTTTATCATGTTGGTAGTACAGAAATTTTGTTAGATTATCACCAGGGTCACAAAATTACCCATGGAAATCCCCCACACACAACCTCTATGAAAGCCTTGTCAGATGTGTGTGCTTAGATGACGAGATGTTGAAGAATATGGCCTGATGTCATATTTCTCCTTTTTCCTATGTTTAGTTATATGCTGTTTTACTCTTTTCAATGCCAGCTTATTCTTTTTTTCTCCCCTTTTTTACAGTTCTGCTCTAGACTATCACTCTGTTCCACTTTCCTTTTCTAACCCTGCCACATGCTTACCTTATTTCCTCTCCATTTCTACCGTGTCATATTCAACCGTGCTATACTCTGTCTCCCACACCTGACATCTCTTTACCTCTCCTCTCCTCCCAAGTCCTGTCCTATCCTGCCTTTATCCCTATCCTATCACTCCTGCTCTTCTCTTCTTTCCCAATCATTCCCTGTCATATACTACCCTGCTATACTCTGTCTCCCAACACTGATATCTCTTCATCTCTCCTCTCCTCCCCTGTCCTGTCCTGTTCTACTCTACTCCTGTGTCCTATCAACCTCTCCTACTCCCTCTCTCCCGCCTCCCTTCCCGCTGGGCCAGAATTACGAGCCCCCAACCAGGATATATGAGCAGATATTTGTAGAGTTATGGGTCCCGAGTCCTCTCTTATCATTTAACAGGACGCTGCTAACTGAATTTGACCTGCTATGAAGCCCGCGACACGTAAGGGAAACACACAAGTACAAACAGACAGAAATAAGAGACAAAGTCAGAAATAAAGACACAGAAAGAGACACAGACTGAGAGAATGAGATATATATATAATAGGTAGGCAAGCGCACACACACACATACACACACACACACACCACTCCGTGGCGCAAATGATAGAGCGCTGCGCTGTCAAGCTTCACGGCCCGACAGGGCGGCGGTTCGAGCCCACTCAGGCCGGATTCTTTCCGTTGACTAGGGGCCGCTTTCACAGTCGTCTGCTACGCACCGTAACCAAAGGCCCTACCATCCTGATAGCAGCCATTACCATCGCCTCGACCCGCTTTCACAGTCGCTGTTTTCGTGGTATCGGCGACTACCAGCGTGGTGACGATCATGACAAGACGAAGGCGCGTGATTCGGCAGTGTTGGTATGCCGGAGCGGCGGGAAATGTCAACATTACATCAGCTGAGCGGAGGATTATGAAGGATAAATGCGAAAAATAAACGTACAAAGAGTAAACGTGAAGAATAAACATAAAGAATAACTGTGAAGAATAGATATGATGAAAAATGTGTAGTGTCTCGTTGTAGTACACCATTCAAATCTGCTGATAGAGTATCTTTCCCAGGGATAATAGGTAAAAAATTATTTCATAATGGTGACAAGTATTAAAGTTCTATCATTTGGCAGATGTCAGCAAGACAGACTCTTCATATATATATATATATATATATATATATATATATATATATATATATATATATATATATATATATATATATTCATTAGATTTGTTAATTATTCACACTGTATGCCCTATGCATACAAATGAGGCTATCTAGAATAATACAAAAGTTTGAACAAGGTATAACAGGTTGATAATGGTGACAAGTATTACAGTCCTTCCTTCTCCTTTACTGTGTATTTTGCAACAATAAACCATCAAATAATCAAATTGAAATTCTCAGCAGGACGTTACTGGTCAGTAGGTGAAGTGAGTTCATGTCATTCAAAGTCTTCTATTTTTTTTCTCACTTTACCATTGAAGCCGTGCACCGTGTTGCTGTATTGTGTAATATTTTTTTACATCCATTTAAAGAAATTATATAACCACTTGAGAACAAAAATTTGTACTATTTACAAATTAATGTCATTGTAAGCTCTACTGGGGAGCCCCCGCGGCGACCAGAGCTCCGTTACCAGAGGTTCCAATCTCTGGTACTGATGCAAACAAACAGCGCCGCGAAAGACGATTGTGAAAGTGAATTTCTTGTTGGTAGCGGCGATTGCCGCTCATTATTAACGATCAAAACAAATAAAAAGTGACTGTGAAACCGGCCCTAGGAGTGGTTACTGTCCCCCCTTGAGCAAAAGGGATGGGGGGTGTGGTGTGTGAGGTCCTGGCAGTACCCAGAGATCGACGATAAAGAGCATTTGCTGATGTCGGGAGGGTGCCTGCTTTCGATTACGAGTCCAACACGTGATCAGGCCGTGGTGAATTGCTTACACACACACACACACACACACACACACACTCGCACGCACGCACTCATAGAATACAGATCTGTGTCGCCGGCCGGAGAGTGTTTCAATCTGCCATTCTCCACGTGATGCATACTAACTAGTTTGCCGTCACATTAACAAATATTTAGTCAATCAATTAGCGAGGCGGCAACAGATATCGGGGAGGCATCCAGAGCACGCCCCCCCCTCCCCCCCATAACCCCCCCTCACTCGCCCCGCACCCCGCCCCGCCGCCTCCGCCCCGTCCCCGTCCCTCAAGTGATGTGGGGTAAATCAGTACAATCAGAATGTCACTGCGCACACACACACACACACACACACACACACACACACCTTGAGTTGCCGCCTTCCTCACCTACATTCACTTTCACTTTTCTTCATTCATCACTCACTCACTCATCGACTTATTATTAGGCTTATCTACTTACACATACTTACCTATCTACCTACCTACCTGCCTATCTACCTTACTAACTACCAATCTTGTTTTCTACCTGTCTAGTACATGCCATCTTCTATTATTATTACTTATCTAGCCTCCTATCTTTTCTACCTGCCGATATAACTTTCATATTCCATTCTTCTTTCTTATCTAACTACCTATCTTCTTTTCCACCTGCTTACTGTGTGTCATTTTCCACCGTTCTTACTTATTTAACTATCTTCTTTTCTACTGCTTAGTGTTTATCATCTTCCCCTTAGTAACCCTGCCATAACCTAACCTATTCTACCCTGGCCTGCTTCTATCTCTGCCCTATCTCTAATCTACGTTGTTGTGGGGTTTGTGTAAGGGGAGTGAGGGAAGGAAAGGGGAGGTGGAATAGAGAGGAAAGTGAGAGGAAAGGTAGATGGAGGGAATTAAAAGAGGAAAAGTGAGGAAAATGAAGGAAGGAGATATGAGGGAAGGAGGAACATGGAAACTTTGTCCCTTGGCTAACTATCTTCTTTTCTACCTGCTTAGGCGTCTGTCGTCTTCCCTCATTAACACCTTGATTCAGCTACGCCTTGGTTACGATGTCGCTTACTCCTCACCCAATGCACTAACCTACCTACCTACCTTTCCTACTTTCTTACTCTACCTAACTGCTTTCCCTTTCCCATTGCAGTGCTCTTGTTAACAACGTGATTTGCCTCCTAAGCTTACGCATTTACCTTCATTCACCCGCTAATGGCTTGCAAGTCTTACGTTGGTTGGCTCAGTCCTTGCCTATTCACCAGCCCACCCGCCCATCAACCAACCCACCTGCCTGCCTGCCTGCCTGCCCGCCTCTCTAGCAGCCTAATGTCGCCTGTCCTTCCCTACTTGACTCGCCTCTTTAAGGTTTACGTCTTGGCTTGGCTCATTTCTCACCTACTCACCCACCACCTCCGCCTCCCTGCTGCCTCCCTGCCTGGCGCGTCACCCTCACCGTGGAATGGCAGGTGAGAGAGTGTTTTTACCTGGCCGGCGCGTGAATGACTAAAGGTGCGCTGGCGTGATTACAAAACCGTCGCGGAAGAATGTTAAAAATCGGGGGCGGAAAAAATATTATGCCGCTGCTTAACATGGGGTTGGCCGCGGGCACCACAGGACTGGCACACACGCGAGGCAGCAAGAGAGGCGAGGTGTGCAGGTATACGAGTGTGCGTTTGTGCTTGAGTGCTTTGTAATGTTGGCGTGTGTGTGTGTGTGTGTGTGTGTGTGTGTGTGTGTGTGTGTGTGTGACGTAAATATATATTCCGCTTAATGTATCAATATTTTTCACCACTTTTTTTTTATTCCTCTCCACGTCAGCGGGACTTTACACTCTTTTGTTTTATTTGTGTGCGTGAGTTTTATTCGTTCATTCATTTTGCTATTATTATTACCGTTGCTTTTTTGTGTTTTATCGAATGTGCTTACGCTTGTGTTCTTGTAAATTATGGAGTGTTCGCTTTTACAGTCAATATCTATTTTTGTAGGCGTCTTATTTGTTTATTCATTGCCCTCACGGCTACTGGTTTTCGTTTTTTTATTGAATGTAGGCGTGTTTTTTTTATTGAATGTAGGCGTGTTTTTTTATTGAATGTAGGCGTGTTTTTTTTATTGAATGTAGGCGTGTGTTTTTATTGAATGTAGGCGTGTTTTTTACTGAATGTAGGCGTGTTTTTTTTATTGAATGTAGGCGTGTTTTTTTTTATTGAATGTAGGCGTGTTTTTTTTTATTGAATGTAGGCGTGTTTTTTTTATTGAATGTAGGCGTGTTTTTTTTTATTGAATGTAGGCGTGTTTTTTATTGAATGTAGGCGTGTTTTTTTATTGAATGTAGGCGTGTTTTTTTATTGAATGTAGGCGTGTTTTTTTATTGAATGTAGGCGTGTTTTTTTATTGAATGTAGGCGTGTTTTTTTATTGAATGTAGGCGTGTTTTTTTTATTGAATGTAGGCGTGTTTTTTTTATTGAATGTAGGTGTTTTTTTTTATTGAATGTAGGCGTGTTTTTTTATTGAATGTAGGCGTGTTTTTTTATTGAATGTAGGCGTGTTTTTTTATTGAATGTAGGCGTGTTTTTTTTTATTGAATGTAGGCGTGTTTTTTTATTGAATGTAGGCGTGTTTTTTTTTATTGAATGTAGGCGTTTTTTATTGAATGTAGGCGTGTTTATTGAATGTAGGCGTGTTTTTTTATTGAATGTAGGCGTGTTTTTTTTATTGAATGTAGGCGTGTTTTTTTTTATTGAATGTAGGCGTGTTTTTTTTTATTGAATGTAGGCGTGTTTTTTACTGAATGTAGGCGTGTTTTTTTTATTTAATGTAGGGGTTTTTTTTATTTTATGTAGGCGTGTTTTTTTATTGAATGTAGGCGTGTTTTTTTATTGAATGTAGGCGTGTTTTTTTTATTGAATGTAGGCGTGTTTTTTTATTGAATGTAGGCGTGTTTTTTTTATTGAATGTAGGCGTGTTTTTTTATTGAATGTAGGCGTGTTTTTTATTGAATGTAGGCGTGTTTTTTTTTATTGAATGTAGGCGTGTTTTTTATATAATTTATGCGTGTTTTTATTGAATGTAGGCGTGTTTTTTTTATTGAATGTAGGCGTGTTTTTTTATTGAATGTAGGCGTGTTTTTTTTATTGAATGTAGGCGTGTTTTTTTTATTGAATGTAGGCGTGTTTTTTTTATTGAATGTAGGCGTGTTTTTTTTATTGAATGTAGGCGTGTTTTTTTTATTGAATGTAGGCGTGTTTTTTATTGAAGGTAGGCGTGTTTTTTTGTGTGTGGCTTCTAAGTAACTGACTGTACACTTTTCTGTGCTTCTTCCTGTGCTGCCTATAATGTACTGCTACTGCTTTGCTTCTATTTAATGTACGGTTGTTTTCCTCTAAGTTAATGAGCATGCTTTTTTTTTTATAAGTGCTTCGTGCATGTACTCCCTATGATGTACTTCTACTGCTTTTATTTATATTCAATGTACGCTTCTTTTCTTTGAAGTTAGGGACTGTACGCTGTTCTAAAAAGTACTAATCCGTGTGCTGGCTATTATGCACTTCGTGGGCTGGGGGCGTAATGTAAACTTTTCTTCTTCTAAGTTTGTGCATGTGCGTGTGAATTGCATATGATGTACTACTTCTGTTTTTATGTTTATTCAGTGCACGGCTGTTTTCCTCCAAGTTACTGAGTGTACGCTTCTCTTATAATTGTTTTTTCGTGTGCTGACTGGGATGTAGACTACTTCGGGGTCTAAGCTGAATGTACAGTCGACGATAGAAAGTAGTGTCACGGTTTTCAAAATGTTTAGCCTGGTAGCGGTATCTGGCAACTATACCACGGTGGCGCATTCACTGGTGATGTTAGTGACGCGTATCAGTGTGTACAGTGTGTGTGTGACCGTGAAATTATAATATTGTATAATATTATATTATATTGTAATGTAGTTAGAAATATACCAGATTACATGAATTCAATTTAGAAATGCGATAATGAATGTCTTCTACATGATGATGATGATGACGACGAGGTAAAACATCACGAACAGTCTGAAACACTTCTTCTTTTTAAACTTTGAAAATACCGTGTGCAATGCTGTCCTTCACAGAGGAAGGCAGTGACTAAGCTCCTTACCATCAAACAGCAAATAGGCTTGAGGGTTTGTTTAACTCGCAGCCTTAATTCCCGTCACTATAAAGCCTCAAAGACAATTCAGATCATCAAAAATCTAAAATCATTTCTCCGTGAAGATTACGTAATATCTAAGTATAAATACGTGTGTGTGTGTGTGTGTGTGTGTGTGTGTGTGTTGAGTGCGAGCGCGGAAAAGCCCGCGGTCGACGACGCCATCATGTGAACGTTTATAGCCTATTATTACGTATAATTTTTTGAATAAAGAACAAGGTCTCGGCTGTCAGGGATTTATTTTTTAGGTTAAAAGGCATAACAATCTCCCTTAATAAGTGCAGTATATTTCTATATGTATCACAGTTTGATAAACAACTTAGAATTGCTATTGACTAAATTTGACCGAAACTAAAAGCTCGTGTCAAAATGTAGCGACAGAGCCTAAAGAAAAAATATTTATTAAGCGTTAGCGACGGGCACTTTTGATAAATATCTATCTTAAAATTATGGAGAGTGCACCTGTGACCACCGATCACCACAACAGTACGATTTCGATAGGATGTAATAATTTTCATGTCGCGTGGAGGGGTTGCCAGATGTCGCTTTCTGAACGGAACTTACTGGACAGTGTGACATTACTCTCTATAGCCGACTGTACGCTACGTTTGTCTAACTTCCTGACCGCACGCTGTTCTAAAATGTGTCTCTTCGTGTGCTGGTAGTGGTGTACTTCGTGGGCTGTGGGTTGGAAGTATGCTTGTTTTCTTGTGAATGTACTTTTGCCTTCTTTTGAGTTACCGAGTGTACGCTGCTCTAAAATGCGTCCCTTCGTGTTTTGGCAGTGGTATACTTCCTGGGTACGGGTCACACACGCGCGGTGCTCCCCGGCCCGCAGCTCCAAGGGAAAAAATTGTGTTTCCACCAGACGCCAGAGATTAATGAGAAAGTTATTAAATTACCATGAACACAGAAGTCACGGTGCGCGAACACACACACACACACACACACACACACACAAGGGAAATAATTAATACAGTGTTGAGAGCCCCCCAACTCATTATATTCTAACAATTAAAAATATATAATTATTTCATGGTACTTTTTCTTTCTCCTCCTAGTTGGTTTTCTGGCAGTGGCGATGTTGTTAATGTTGTTGTTGTTGTTGTTGGTGGTGGTGGTGGTAAATGCTGATGGTGGGGACGAAAGCACCACTACAACCGATACCACTACCACCACTACCCCTACTATCCCCATCACCACCACCACCACCACTACCAGCGTGAATGAAGCCGTAATTAAAATGTGCCGGGCGAAGCGTTGTCCTAGTGCAGCGAGCCGCCCGGAGTCAGCCAAGCAAGGCGGTTTTTATTCACCCCGGGCAAGTCAAGTCAGTCGGAGCACGTACATTAATAATAAACGGAGTGAAAAACAGTTGAGAAGGAAAGAAAACACGCGGGGAAAGAGTAACTAATAACAATGGGGGAGTGAAAAACAGCTACAGAAGGAAATAAAAGAGGGAAAAAAGTTATAAAAGCAATAAGAAAGAAAAACAACCAGAGGAAAGAGTAACTAATAATATAGAGGGGAGTGAAAAACAGTTACAGAAGGAAAGAAAACAGGCAAAAAAAAGAAAAAAAAGCGATAAGAAAGAAAGAATACGAGAGGAAAGGAACCAATAACATAAGGAGGAGTGAAAAAGAGTTACAGAAGGAAAGAAAACACGAGGAGGAAGTAAAAAAACCGCGGTAAGAAAGAACGAATAAGAGAGGAAAGAGTAACGAAACATATACGAATCAGTGAAAACCAGGAGACAAATAAAACGGACAAGGAAATAGTAAGTTAACAATCGAGGGAGAAGTGGAAAGCAGGCAGGAAAGAAAAAGCACATGAGGAAAGAGTAACTGATAATATTGAGGAGTGACAAAAAGATTAGAATAAAACAGGAGAGGAAAGATAAGCTAATAAAATAACGAGGAGTCAAAAACAGGTGAAAGATGACATGACAAAAAGGGAAACAATGTACGGAAGAATGACAAACAGATACGAAAGAAAGAAGAGGTAAGAGGAAAGGAAAGGAAGAGGAAAGGAAAGGCTAACTAATGACAAACAGGTGCGAAAGAAAGACAAGAGGAAAGAAGAAAGGAAATGAAAAAACAAGAGGAAAGGAAGGAGCAGAAAGAGAGAGAGAGGAGAGCATCAAAAACATTAAATGGGGAAGGAAGGCAGTGATCGCAAAATGAACTCCTTATGCTCCTCTTCATGCTCCTCATCCTTGTGTTATTATGTTGTTTGTGACGAATATGATGCAGTGACATTTAGAAGTGGTGCACGAATCCTCCTCATCCTCCTCTTCCTCCTGCTCCTCCTCCAAGCTTGTGTAGTAGGATTAACTTTCATTATAACCGAGGACGCCGAGGGATTAGGGATCAATTATATTTGGTATCGATGCGACGCGTTCCTTTTTCCGAACCGGTGTTTCTCTGAAATACCTGTGTGTGTGTGTGTGTGTGTGTGTGTGTGTGTGTGTGTGTGTGTGTGTGTGTGTGTTCTGGAGATGATAACATACGCATGAGAAGATAAATTTCGGAAAAAGCTACGTTATAATGTTTGTTTTTCTCTCTCTCTCTCTCTCTCTCTCTCTCTCTCTCTCTCTCTCTCTCTCTCATGACTCTTTGGAAAGGGAACAAGAATGCTAAATAAAAAGGAAGCGCCTGCAATAATATCAACAACAACAACAACAACAACAACAACAACAATAATAATAATAATAATAATAATAATAATAATAATAATAGTAATAATAATAATAACAATGAGGCTGAGAGGCAGCACTTGAGCTTAACTTCTCTGGAAACACGAGCTGAGAGAGGCTGAGCGAGCGAGCGAGCGAGAGAGAGAGAGAGGACGGGAAGACAAGACAATAAATATCATTCTCTTCCTTGATTTTAAAGTCTCTCTCTCTCTCTCTCTCTCTCTCTCTCTCTCTCTCTCTCTCTGTTGGTGGTGATACAAGCCTAGTTACCGGTATACTTGTCACGTAAATCTAAAGTTCTCTCTCTCTCTCTCTCTCTCTCTCGTTGTAAGTCAGTGTCAATAAAAAGAAGATTTATTAGTCAAAAACTTTCCCGTGAACCCCAGAGCGACTTTTGACTTTTAAAAGATACAAATTCGTACTCACGACAGGATCGAAGCTCAAGGAGGAGGAGGAGGAGGAGGAGGAGGAACACAAAGTAACACAAATGAAGAACAAACAACAGCAGACCTGATGGTCCTTACGAGGCTGTTTTTGACAAGCTACACTAACTATCTAATCACAGGTGGAAGATGAAGGACAGCAAATGCGAAGGCTCCTCCCTCCAGCCAAAGCTGGCAGGAAAGGAAAAAGAACCATGCAGCATGGAAAAGCTGAATGGAAATTATGTAGAAAGGAGGAAAGAACTACCATTACTGCTTTCACTAACCGGGCGATAAAAACGGACAAGGACACCAGTATTCGAAAGAACTTAACGTTATTACGACAATGAGTAATATCTTAGTTGCTGGTTGAATTCAAAATATTTGTCTAATCTATTCTTGAAGTCCCTAACCATTATACTATGAACGACATCACAGGGAAAAGAATTCCAAACATAAACGACTTGACTGAAGAAGAAGTGTTTGGCTTTGTGCGACGAGAATCTTTTATCACGTATCTTGAAATTGTGATTTCTTCTTGTTCTATTTGATCGATCAATTGTAAAGTAATCTTCCGCATTAATATCACTGAATCCTTTAAACATTTTAAATATTTCTATTAGATCGCCTCGCATTCTTCGTTTTGATAGGCTGAATTAATTTACTTCTTTAAGCCTTTGTTCATAAGATAAATTTCTCAATCCAGGAATCTTTTTTTTTATTCTCTGTTGAACCCGTTTTAGCTTTTCTACGTCTTTTCTGTAATAGGGAGACCAAAACTGTACACAGTACTCTAGATGGGGTCGTACCAGCGAATTATGCAGTTTTAATATTACTTTTAACGATTTATTATTAAAGACTCGTCCGATGAAGCCAACCAACTTGTTTGCGGTTTTAACAACCTCTGAACAATGCTGACCGGGCTTTAAATCGCTTGATATAGTGATTCCAAGATCCTTTTCTTTACTTACTGCAGAAAGTTGTTGGCGATTGTTATATTTTTCGATGTGTAACACTTTACATTTGTCAACGTTAAATTTCATTTGCCATTGAGTGGCCCAACGTGCAAGTCAATCTAGATCTGATTGTAATGCTTCTTCGTCGAGTGTCGTAGTTACCTTACTAGCGATTTTTGTGGCATCAGGAAATTTTGATATTTTGCAAGTGAGCCCATCATCGATATCATTAACATAAATTAAGAAGAGCATGGGACCAAGCACTGATCCTTGAGGTACGCCGCTTCTGACATCGAGCCAGGTAGATGAAACACCGTTTAAAACTACTCTCTGTTTCCGCTCAGAGAGCCAGTCCACAAGCCAACTGTGACTGTTACCTGAAATACCGTGAGCCAATAGTTTGCTGAGCAATCGTTGGTGGGGGACCTTATCAAATGCCTTTTGAAAATCCAGAAATATGATGTCTACTGATCTGCTTTCATCAAACACCTCAAAAATATAATGAAAAAAATCAAGTAAGTTAGTTAAACATGAACGTTTACTACGGAAACCATGTTGCGAATTATTTAGTATAATATATTCTTCGAAGAATTTCACCATATTGTCGCGAATGTGTTTTTGTCTCCATTAACTTACAAACAATCAATGTCAGGCTAATTGGTCGATAGTTTCCTGGATGAAAATTGGTGTGACATTTCTAATTTCCAATCTGACGGAACTTTTCCAGTTGTTAAAGAATTACTGAATAAGATAGAGAGCGGTTTACAAATTTGATGTTTGATTTCTTTTAAAATTCTAGGGGTAATTTTGTCTGAATCAGAAGCTTTGCTTACTTTAATCTTTTCAATTGTGCGTAAAATGTCATTTTCTACGATGAGCACGCCATTTAAAAAAATTTCTGTCCTTCTAACCTCCGACGGTTGAGGTGATAAACAATCTTCGTCGGTAAATACGGATGCGAAAAAGTTATTTAGGATTGTAGCCATTTCATTTTCTTCGTTCGTGTGGTTACCATTTTCATTAGCTACAAGTGAATGACTTTTTATTATTTACATAGCTAAAAAATTCTTTAGGATTAGATTTACTTGTTTCCGCTATATATTCTTCAAGATTTTTCTTGCTTCGTTTTATTAATTTCTTGGTTTCGCGGCGAATTCTGTCCAACTCTAGTTTGTCAGCCTCACTCTGGGTTGATATGTATCTACTGTATACGCGTTTTTAAGAGAGAGGCTATTTCTAATTTCGTTATACCACCATTTGGGTTTCTTCTTAAAAGTTGAACGTCTGTTACGATAGGGTACGCATGTGCTCATGGCATTGTTCAATATTGTGGTGAAAGCCTTCCACGATTTATCAATATCTGTTTCCATAGAAATTACAGTCCAGTCAGAATGATTTAGAATTGATCGGAGTCTTACGAAATTTGCTCTCTGATAATCTGGCACCTTTTCTTTACTAGGAGTTACTTTACTTTCTTTCATCTTGAGGCCGAAAGTGATTATTTGGTGATCGCTAGAACTAAAAACTGTACCAACATTTTTTTCGTTAATTAGATCAGCTGTTGTTGAAAAGATAAGGTCAAGCATATTATTTTCCCCAGTCGGTTCTTGAACGATTTGCTGTAAATCACTTTCTAATAAATTTGTGTACAAGTCGAGCCCTGTATGAGAGTTCAACGGTTCGCCCCATCTTTTCACTGGCAAGTTAAAGTCCCCAACAATTACTGCCTCGCAACTGTTACTTGTTTCTAATATTAATTCACTTAACACATAGTCGATATCAAGAGTCTGCCCTGGCGGTCTATAGATTAGTCCAACTACTATTTTACAAGACTTATTTTCAATTTCAATGAAGACCGTGTCGACATTGGTTATAATATCTGTTGTCACGGATACTGGATGGAGAGAGTTGTGGATATATAAGATAACGCCTCCACCCTGTCTGTTCTCTCTTTCGTGACTAAAAATAGTAAAACCCGGTAATATATTTCGGAATGAAATCTCTATTTGAAGTGTCTATCCAAGATTGTGACTCCGAAAATGTCATAATGAGGAGGAGAAGGATAGCAGGAGCAGAACGGAAATAAAAGGAAAAGAACAGAAGGAGAAGGAATGAAGCAGGAAGAGGAAGAAAATTACAGGGGGAGGAAAAGGAACAGCAAGAGGAGGAGGAGGAGGAGGAGACGCAGAAAGAGTAGGAGGAGGAAAAGGAGGAGCAGGAGGAAAAAGAAACACTAAACTGAGCAGGAGGAAGCGATAGAAAGCCTGCTGTTGTCGTTGTTGCTGTTGTGACATTCAATTCGTCAGGCATCGCAGTGACTGGCAGAACAGATTAACAAAGCACTCGATGTTCGTACGTGCGTTCACTCCATTCCTGACACAACAGAATAACGGACGGTCAATGTGATTTTTGAAGGGAGTCGATCATTTTCTTATTAACAACTTCTAAAGGAGGGATGCGGGGAAGACTTAGTTTGAGAGAGGAAAAATAACCTTGCCGATATCTGTGTTGCATCCTTTTGCTTGTATTTATTCTCTTGTGAGTCCGGAATCCATAAAAGTATTGAGGGATGGACGGTACTGAGCTTGTTGAGGTACTCGTCAGGTAAGTCCCCTCGTAATCGTCTCTTTTTCCAGCGTTAAGAAGGTTGAGTCGCTTCTGTCGTTCTTCACGCAGCTGTGCATGCAAAGAGAAATTTAAAGTTATTGTGACTAAGGAAGCAAAACTACATTCTGTAATCCACGTGAGGTCTTACGAAAGAGTTTAACAAATATTGCAGAGGAGGAGGAGGAGGAGGAGGAGGAGGGTTTAATTATCTGTAGAAAAGTAAAAAAAAAGAAAAAAAAAAAAAGCGAGTTACTTGGGAAAGAATAGGTAAAGGTAAATTTTGGGGCATCGGCTACAAGTGCGCGTGGCTTCGGTGCTCATTTCCGTCTCATTGACCCTTGAGACTGTCTTAGGAACGAGTAGCAGGATCAAGTACATATACGGAAAGACAATGCTCTCTCTCTCTCTCTCTCTCTCTCTCTCTCTCTCTCTCTCTCTCGCTATACTTCTTTTATTCTTGTTCTTGTTGTTTTATCGTTTTTTTCAGCTTGTTCTCTATTTTCCATCATCATTTTTTCTTCGTCATTTTTTTTCTCCTCCTCTCAAACTCTCTCTCTCTCTCTCTCTCTCTCTCTCTCTCTCTGTACTTTTTTATTCTTGTTCTTGTTTTATCGTTTTTTTCAGCTTGTTCTTTATTTTCCATCATCATTTTTTCTTCGTCATCTCTCTCTCTCTCTCTCTCTCTCTCTCTCTCTCTCTCTCTCTCTCTCTCTCACCTGTCAGGGCCCTCGCTCCCTCGTTCCCAACTTCTCAACTTCAGACATTCGGCGTCCATATCTCTCTGCGGGGCTGCCTTTACATGCATTATCTCTTCTCTTAACAAACCACATAAATTCACCCTATTCTCTACTCTCCTACCTCCTCCTCCTCCTCCTCCTCCTCGTAGTCTGACCCCCTCCCCGTTCTCTCTCTCTCTCTTCCTCCTTCTCCCCGTCGGACCGTCTTTCTCCTTCCCCTTCTCTTAGCCTGACCCTCTCTTTCTCTTCCTCCTGCTCCTCCTCCTCCTCCTCCTCCTTCTCCTTCTTCCATCCATGTCTCTTATAATTCCTCTTATCTCTTCTCCTCTGCTTTGTTTATTGGCTCTGAATGTCGCCCTCCGTCTCTCTCTCTCTCTCTCTCTCTCTCTCTCTCTCTCTCTCACACACACACACACACACAGTATCGCCTCAAGTTTTATTCAGGGTGGTTCTTCGGCTTCTAATTAAGTGTCTTTCTTCAGTTCCTCCGTATCGGCCTTCTTCTTCTGCCCCTCAATCTTGCTCACGCTCGTTCTTTTCTTTCCTCCTCATCACGTCTGGCCTCGTCTAACGCGGATAGATCGAGGAGGGGGAGGAGGAGGAGGTAAAGTAGGAGGAGGTGCAGGAGGAGGAGCAAAAAGAACAGGAGAGATGCTGTATATCTTCTTATAACTCCGAGCGATCACGAGGGGAGAGAGAGAGAGAGAGAGAGAGAGAGAGAGAGAGAGAGAGAGAGAGAGAGAGAGAGAGAGAGAGAGAGAGAGAAAATCAGACGGAGACATAGGAGGTAGGAGAAAGACATGGAGGGCAGGCGAATTGATGTCTGTCTATCTCTGTGTGTGTGTGTGTGTGTGTGTGTGTGTGTTAAGCGTCTGGCTCGGGAGAGGAAGAAAGTAAAGGAGAAGAAAGCCTAGTTTATGGTCACTCCGGGCGAGTCTAAGATGGTAACAGTTAACAGGTCATCCCGTGCGTCTTGTGGAGTGCGGCGCCTTGCCTGTCCGTCCCATCAAGAAGACAAAGGGTGTGCGTGTGCCGGGCTGAGGCGCGGGAAAAGGCGAGCAAGAACAGGGGAGCAGAGGTAGAGAGACATATGGGCCAAGATCTTGCTATGGCCCGTGTTCCCAAACAATTCGGGGCTTCCACACTCACATTCACAAACATTTGATAAGGCTTTCGTAGAGGTTCTGGGTATTACCGCGGGCAAGGGCGGACGAGAGGAGAGGAGCAGAGGTAAAGACATAATGGGCTAAGACTTTGCTACGGCCCGTATTCCCACACATTTCAGGGCTTCCACGCCCACACCCATACACATTTGATATGGCTTTCGTAGAGGTTCTGGATATTTCAGCGGGCAAGAGGACGAAAGGAGAGAAGCAGAGGTAGAAACGTATGACCTGTATTCCCAAGTTGACCCCTCTTTCGGCCACCTCTTTGGATTCTTTTTAGGAGCAGCGAGTAGCGGGCTTTTTTTTATTATTGTTTCCTTTTTTTGTGCCCTTGAGCTGTCTCCTTTGTTGTAAAAAAAAAAAAAATTCGGGCCTCACACACTCAAATTTGATGAGGCTTTCGTAGGTTCAGTGTATCTCCTTGGGTAGTTTTATGAGCCTAGTGATCGTAGTAGAGACATGACTCGTATTCCTAAACAGTCCGTGGCCTACACACATATACAAACCCACATTTGGTAAGGCCTTTATAGAGGTTCAGGATATTTACATGGGTAGTTTTATGAGCCTAGTCATAGTGTAACAAGGCTTTTGCACCATGAATGTGAAAAAACGCGCATTAGAACCCGGTTGATCTCCTTTTCAGCCTTTGCAAATAGGTGTTGCGAGAGCCGAAAGCATCTGAGAATACGGGACAATGTATACAGCGAGCGAGCGCGAGTGAGGCCAGGGAGAGCACTTCAAGGGGGCCTTTTTTTGCTCCCTCCAGGCCTCGCGCGCGCCGATAAGCTGGACTGCGCCACTCTCCCGAAGTTATTTGCTAAAGAACACGTACAGATAAGCTAGGCCGTGTTTAGGTGTTGGTAACTCCCTCTCTCTTGTGCAATGGTATGTTAGGGTAAGAGAATGTAATGCGTGCTAGATACAGTAAGAGATTGAAAGATTGAACACACACACACACACACACACACACACACACACACCACTCGTCCTCAGTTTATTTCAAAAGAACGTTCAGAAATATTGATCAAAATGTTATTTAACGGTATAAAAATGGCTATAAAAGAGAATTCGTTTCTTGTTTAAATTCCCTACAAGCTGAGCCATATAGAACGGTCTATGATTCAGATAGCCAACTACCTCAACGTGAAATTTGACTTCTCTAACTCTTCCTCTTGCTTCTCTGCTTACAAACTAACACTATACAATTACAGACCAAGGAGGCTATCAATAATTTTGGGAGAAAACACGGTACATGTCATAGCCTACAACAGCGAAAACACGGTACATGAGAAAACACGGTACATGTCATAGCCTACTACAGCGAAAACACGGTACATGAGAAAACACGGTACATGTCATAGCCTACAACAGCGAAATCACGGTACATGAGAAAACACGGTACATGTCATAGCCTACTACAGCGAAAACACGGTACATGAGAAAACACGGTACATGTCATAGCCTACTACAGCGAAAACACGGTACATGTCATAGCCTACTACAGCGGTTCCCAAACTTTTCAGGCCACGCACCACTTCCCAGGCTGTGACAGTCCACGCACCCCCGCTAAGATTCGAACAGTACGAAGGTCCCATCGATTTCCTGAAATTTTGTCCATTTTTTACGAATTTTGTGCTCGCAAAGTATGAGGCTCTGAGCGATGGCTATCAAAACTAAACGAAAATGTACCTGGGGGGGTGGATGAATGTGATCTGAGTCTGGATAAGTTTCAAACAAAGAACAGACAACTCCGCTGAAGCGTACAGCATACATTAGTTTAAAAAAAATGGCAGTTAATGATGTGTTTGAAATTTTAATGAGACAAAATCCGCCATTACATTATTTTTTCTCCTTAGCGCGCACCACACTTTGGGAACCGCTGGCCTACTACTTCAACGTGAAATTTGACCCCTCTACCTCCTCCCCTTGTTTCTTTGCTACAGTAAGAGAACGCTATATTATAACCTATATTATAAAAAACATATATATAACACTATACGATTACATAACCAAGCAGGAAGGGAACACGATAGCCTACTACCTCGACGTGTTATTTAACCTCTCTTCCTCTTGCTTCTTTGCTACAGTAAGAGAACGCTGTATAACCCAAACTAACACCATACGATTAGAAAGAATGAGAGAGAATGGGAATGAGGAAAAGATACAGAATTAAAACTAAAAGAAAGAGAAGGAAAGAGAAAGATTGAAAGATAAAAGAGAAAGAGTGAAGGAGAGAAAAAGAAAGGGCTACCGCTGCATTAAGTCAGGTATAAATCAGAGATGAAAAACACAAAAAACAAAAAAAAAACGTGAGTTATCGCATGACGTTTTCTTCTGTCAGATACAGCCACTGTGCGCTGGAGGTGGGGTTATGGTGGTGGTGGCGGTGATAGGGAGGTAGTGGTGGCGGTGGTGGTGATGAGGTGAAAAGTTGTGACTGGGGGAGGGGAGGGAGTCTCTATCTATCTATCTATTTTCTTTCCTTCTGCCTTGTCCACACGCACACTCACACACACACACACACACACACGAAAAAACAGGTAAAAATTCAACTGAGAAATATGTTCCTTGCCACACCGCGTCTGGCTTCGACAGCTGAATTGATCAAGCTCTTTTAACGCCATCGACTTCATTTTCGTTCGGATTCACTCCAAAGGGATGCTGTCAAAGAGGAAGGATGGAAACACTACGAATATGTACAGCGTAAATAGGTGAACACAGAAGAGCTCTGTGGTACGATAATTAACAAAGTGATCTAGGTCTTTCGCTGTTGCTGTTGTTTCCTATTTCTAATCTGACTATATTTAACTTGATGCTGGAAAGGAAATCAAGACATAAAACTATATGGTAAAGCGTATTAAGGTGCTCTTATGACGGTAAATGAGACATGCCAAAGAAAGGCTGCACACACACACACACACACACACACACACACACACACACGTCAGCTATAATTCTGCTCCTATCAGGAATATACAAAGCGTACCAGAAATATAATGAGAATGAGAAAGAAAGGGAATGAGGAAAAGATATAGAAAAGATGAAAAAGGAAGAGAAGTAAAGAGAAAGAAGGATTGAAAGATGGGGAGAGTAGAACAAGGGAGCTTTGTATGCCTTGCCCAGCGACGCATCCACGAACAGTATCAGCGTAAATCATAGAAAGTGCATTACCGACCTGTCCTGCTTACTGCCATGAGGTGCTCGGGAAGGGTAGCCTGCGTGGAGGAGACTCGCTCGGAGGAACACTCGCGTAGTAAGGTGGGTGAGGTAACCCCCTTCCCCTCCCCCGGTGTAAATTACTGACCCGGCACTAATGTCACGACGCTATAGACAGCCAACCACCTCACAACAAGTCCAGACACATACTACTTCCCGCCCACGCGCTTCACACTCCCTCCCACCCCCCCCACCCCCCCCCGACCCCCCATGTCTCTACACGCTACACACATCCTCCCGTCGCCCGCCCTCCCCCCTTGGTCGGTATTCTCGGACGCTTCCACACCTCACATGAACTATTTCCAAAGTCCGAAAAGGAAATAAATTGGGTTTTCGTGAGTGTTTTTTTTTTTTTTTCATGTTGATGGTACAGAAGAAGGGTCAAACTACCACCAGTCATAAAACTACCCCTGGCAATGACCCAAACGCCTACGAAAACCCTGTCAAATGTGTGTGTGTTAACGGCCAGCAACCAATCAACGACTCGCGAGCAGCAACAAGTCTTGGCTCGTTCCCTTGTGTGTGTACGGCGCCCAGCGAGCACTTCGTCAGCATATCACCAAGTACTACGGCAGAGGAGAGTTTCACATCGGCATCCACTAAGGAACGTTCCATACTGGTGACTGTAGAGTTGTCTGGTGGTATGATAGGCTATAGCGAATGGTCAAAGAGTAAAAGGAATGAGAAGAGAGGCGTCACGTACACACACTCAAATAAGTATCGTCACACATTCAGCACGATACAAACTAACACCAAGGACGAAGCCATTGATAACATGCTACTCATGTTGGTATCACTGCGTGTGTTGGGTGTGGGTTCACTTGCCCGTATCAAGTGAGCAGGACTTGTAAATGAAGCAGTAGAATTTGAGCTGGCACAGTAACGCTTCATGAAACACACAGGTGGAGTCTTAGTCGAACTGAAATTATCTGTGTTGTATGTAGTATTATAATATTGTCGTGTTTGGGTGATGAAATTATGTTTTAACACTTCACACACAAGTGGATACTTAAAATTTCGTCCATTTAGGAGACAATATTTATGATAGACACCTTGCGTTATTGTTAGACATTCGCTACAGGAGCATCGTATGTATTACACATGGTTAGAATAACAGCACAGGCATTTTTTTTACATCTTCGCCTGTGGCGCCGGTAGGCTTGTTTGTGGAGGAGCCTGATGGTATGGCCCAGCCCGCTGTGGCGCAGGCCAGTGTTTATAGTAGCGCCATCTTGCATTGGCTCATGCTGCCCTCCCGGAGCTCATCTTTAATCCTAGAATCTAGAGTCCGGGTTGATAGGTGGTCTTCTGGACAGCATGTGGGTAGTTTTAAGCCACTCGGCGGCGGCTGAAAACCCCCAGCTTTGTGGCACCGGGCGGGGATTGAGCTCACGTCGTCCCGAACGCGGCGCCGTCACGCTATCCATTCAGCCACCGCCTTGGTTGCTTTTATTGTATTAAAATGCTTTTAGCAATGCTTTTAGCATTGTAACTTGAATTTTTTTTCTTCGGATGCCCACAGCTTATTCATGGGAGAAAACACGTTCAGTGGAAGCATTAGTTCCAGGATGGCACATTATGAACTGAACTATATCTGACATGCGTTGATGGTTGATGTTTTAGTATTTGACACGGGGGAATACTTCTGCCCACCGCTGTTACGTATATCTATGACCATTATTGTTTTATAATTTGTGAATGTAAAGCTTAAACAAGTGGTACTCAAATCACACCGTTAACATTATGGTGATATCTGGTATCGTGTCTCCCTCTCTATCCCTCCCTTACGGGTGTCCTGTCCTACTCCCCCAGCAGAGCTGAGGTGGTGGGGGTGATCGCACTTTAACCAACCCTGCCGAGATTACCGGGTTGCTCAGTGTGAAACTCACCGGACCCCACTGTAACGATACTTTTTTGAGTGTGTGTACATATGCCCCCCCCCCCAGTATGAAACCCCTAGGACTTCTACCTCTGAATGATCTCCCAAGTACAACCCCCTCTCAGTATTACATCTCCCAGGTACAATTTCCCCCGTATAGTGAACTACCGTGGCCTCGGCGACCTTGGGGTACTACAGGGGGCTGCGGACGGTGGTAATGGTGATGATGCTGGGGGATCATGATGGTGGTAATGCTGATGGTGATACCGGTGGTGATGGTGGTGGTGACGGTGATGCTGGTGATTTTCTGCTGAAGGTTCTCCTCGGATGCTTCACCGAGCTCCGACGAGGCAACTCGGGCAGCCATGCACGGCCTGACTCCTCCCCTCAGTCACACACACGCGCGGAGGATAAAAAAGCGTACCGGACGTTTCCCCGACAAGAGCCGCAATTATGTATGGCACTGAACCTCTGTAAATCTAGTTAGATGCATAAATTTTAATGTAAAGATGGTATTTCCAGATCAGCTGAATCGAAACAGCAAATGCTGAATAGGAAAGCGCATCGGACTGCAGATTTCCAGAAAAAAGCTTTTATTATGTTTGGTTCTGAGCCTTTTATGTCGAGTAAGTTGCGTAAATATTGAGATAGAGAATATTATTTACACCAACTGACTCCAAACAACAACAAGAACAACAAGAGTAGGATATGAGGAAATCAAGTCTCGCTTGCTGTGGGTGAACGGTTTCCACAGACCGAGAGAGCTTTGATTATGTGCTGCACTAAGCCTTTTATGTCGAGTGAGTTGCGTGCATATTAATATAGAGATAATGAATTGCACTTCAGCTGACCCCAAATAATAACAACAACAACAACAACAACAACAACTAAATAGGAAATCGAGCCATGATGCGAGTGAGCGTTTCCCAGACAGAGCCCTTTGATTTCAATTACTTAGTGTTTATAGATTTCAGTCCAGTTCGCGGAAGCACAACACAGCTGCACTTTATATATAAACACACACACACACACACACACACACACACACACACACACACTCAGTCACACACACGCACACACACACACACGGCCCGGTGGATACAGTACGAAACGAGGTCAGGCCAGGCTTTGATGTGGTGAATCTTTGCTGGAAACACAAAACAGCAAAACAACCCGCCTTTCCCGAGCGTGCCGAGGGGTAGAAAAGGCTGCGGCTGGTTTGATTGTGTTATCTTTCATCTCCGGTCTGTGTGTAATGTGTTGTGTGAGGGGATGAGTATAAGAAGACGGCACACCCACACCCACACATACACACCCACACCCACACATACACACGCACACACACGCACACACAAATAATAAATAAAGAAAATAAATAAATAAAACATACCCTCACAACAAAAGCACAATGCCACAATATGAATCAACCCGTGTATACACCAACACACACACACACACACACACACACACACACACACACACACACACACACACACACCGTTTTAACAGCAGCTCCATTAGAGGCTGTAATTATATATATGAATAATCAAACACATTGACGCTGTAATTGATACGTAAAAAAAACAAAAACACAATCACTTTTCACGCGCCACAAATTACATAACACACAACGGTTCACTATCAACATCACCATCTTCATTATCGCCACTCTCATAATAATCATCATCATCATCAGTACAGAAGCAAAAAGAACACGCTAAAAAAAATAACATCACACGCATATATAAATAAAACACTATATCAGAGAAGCATAAAAGCACTCGGATTACCCATTCACGACTTTATCCCCCGCATCCAAGTCTTGTCACGGATCTCCTCCCTTCCCTCTTCCTCGTACCCTTTACCCTCTCCACCGTTCCCTGTGTGCCCTGCCAAGCCTTACTTTAGCGGCGCAGGGCGGGAAGGAGGGGGGGAGACGAAAAGGGGAGGGAAGGAAGAAAGGAAGGAAAGGGGAGGGAAGGAAGAAGGGGAGGGGAGGGAAGGAAGAAGGGAAGGAAGAAGGGAAGGAAAGGGGAGGAAGAAAGGAAAATGGGAATAGATAGGAAAGAAGGTGGGTGTATGTAACAATCCCTCCCCTCTTTCCCTACACGCGTATCAACCTCTTACACACACACACACACACACACACACACACACACACACACACACACACACACACACACACCACTAGGCTCATAAAACTACCCATGGAAACACTATTCCCACAAATTCTATCAAAGCCTTGTTAAATGTGAGTGTGTAAGCCCCGAAATGCTTGCGAATAAAAAAAACTGACAAAAAAATGAATCAAGAGAGAGAGAGAGAGAGAGAGAGAGAGAGAGAGAGAGAGAGAGAGAGAGAGAGAGAGAGAAAGCGGCAGGGTAGGAGATTTATTACGATGGGGAGGAGAATTATGACAGGGAGGAAGGGTGATGGAGAGAAGAGGAGAGAAAAGGGATATTTAGATGGAGGAGAACTGAAAGGAAAAGGACGGGTTAAGAAATGTGAGAGGAGTGGGAGGTGAGAGGAAGGGAAGTGAGGAAGGACGGAGGGCAACGGGAAAGGACGTAGGAGAGATACAAAAAAGAGGAAAAAGAAAGAAAGGCTCCGAAAGAAGAATATATGGAGGGAGGAAAAATGGAACAGAACCAAGATAGGAACAGACAGAATAGCAAAAAGAGGAGAAGAGAAAAAGACAAAAAAGGGAAAGGGGAGAAAGACGAGGACGGAAGATAATGGGAAAAGAGAGAGAGAGAGAGAGAGAGAAAGAGAGAGAGAGAGAGAGAGAGAGAGAGAGAGAGAGAGAGAGAGAGAGAGAGAGAGAGAGCGCACTATCATCACTATCTTTATCACAGGCATTATACGAGCTCAAGGTCTACTCTAGCCTCCCTTTTCCTCCTCCTCTTCCTCACCTCCTCCTCCTCCTCCTCCTTCTCCTCCTCCGGCAAAGGTTAGCCGGATATAAAAGTGCGGGTAGTGATTTTTTATCACTATAAAGCACACACACACACACACACACACACACACACACACACACAATAAGTCTGGTGTGACGAATGTGTACGCAAGAATGTTTTAGTTTTTGGTGTGTGTGTGTGTGTGTGTGTGTGTGTGTGTGTGTGTGTGTGTGTGTGTGTGTGTGTGGAGCATGTGTGTCTCGCTGATGACTTGCGTATAAAGTTTAGAACAGAGTCGAGTCATCTGTTTTTGAGATAGAAAATGGAAATAGCTGGCGAGACAGAGGCGTCTCTCTCTCTCTCTCTCTCTCTCTCTCTCTCTCTCTCTCTCTCTCTCTCTCTCTCTCTCTCTCTCTCTCTCTCTCTCTCTCTCTCTCTCTCTCTCTCTCTCTCTCTCTCTCTCTCTCTCTCTCTCTCTCTCTCTTCATGCATTCCTCCTTTCTTTCCATGTATATACCTAATCTTTATTCATATTCCTTCTATTCTATTTCCATGCAGTGCTTTTTTCTCTCATCTTTTCTCTTTCCATCCCAGTTCATCACACACACACACACACACACACACACACACACACACACACACACGCGGCAACGCTGCCGCCATCACGGTGCCGGCAACGAACCCGTGATGGGCCCCTCTTTGTAAATATAATATAGAATAATAAATTTCTTTTGACACACACAAACACACGCACACACTCACACACACACCTTAAGAGGTGCACGTCACAGCAGCCTGCGGAAAGGTCGGGGCAGCTGCCACCACACTCTGTGATGCCAAATAAATAAATATTGGTGCACACACACACACACACACACACACACACACACACACACACACACACACACACACACACACACACACACACACACACACACACACACACATAAACTACCTCACAAAACCACAGAGGAGGTAAGTAAAAGACGCGAAGAGGGTGATGTATTCTCTTCCTCTTCCTCCTCCTCTTCCTCCTCTCCTTAAACCCACTCTCATTCTTCTTCTTCGCTCTTCCTCCTACTTCATCATAATTATCAGCATTACCTTCATCATATTCCTTGTTTTTCTCCTCCTTCTCCTCCCCCTCCTCCTCCTCCTCCTCCTCCTCCTCCTCCAGCTTTTCCTCCTCCTCATCATCATCCTTCCTAACCTTAATCATCTTATTATCATCACCATTACTATTACCATCATTATAATTTTCCTACTAATCCTCTTTCTTCTTTCCTCCTTTCATTATATATATATATATATATATATATATATATATATATATATATATATATTTATATATATATATATATATATATATATATACACATATATATCTTTCATGCTCTTCTTTCCTCCCACTTCTTCGCCGCCATAACCACCACTACTCCCCCCTCTTCCCCCCACCAACAACACCACCTTTTCACTATTATCCTGGCGGTCGGCGGATGTTGTGGTGGCGGGCGGGCAGGGGGGGCGGTGGGGCGGGGGGCGGGGGCAGCGGTCCTTGCCCGCCCTTCGGTCACCTCCGCACGCGCCGGGCCGGACATGAGTCATCACCTGCAATTACTGTGCTCCAGGCGCTTCCGGTGGCGAAGTGCGGCGCGGGGGAGAGGGGGTAGGAGGGGGAGGTGGAGGGGGAGAAGGGAAGAGTATGGAGGAAAGGGTGCGAGGGAGAGAGGGGGGAAAGAAGGGATGGAGAAGTGAGAGTATGGATGTAAAGTGATTATGGACGGTTGAGGGAGGGAAAAAAGATAGAAAGGGAGAGTACGGATAGATGGGAGAGGGGTAGGAGGAGGAGGTAAGGGTATGGAGGAAGGGTATGGAGGAAAGGGTGGAGGGAGGGAGGAAAAGGAGGGGGAGAATATAAGGTAGGGAGGAAAGGGAGTAGGGGGGGAGGAGGAGGAACGGTGGGAGGAAAAGGAGTTAGGGGAAGGAGGAGGAAAAGGAGGAATGAGAGTATGGATTGTAAGGTGATTGTAAGAGACTGGTTGAGAGATGATAGGAAGAGAGAGTACGGATAGATTATGGAGGAGGAGGAGAAGGAGGAGGAGGAGGAGGAGGAGGGAGGGGGAAGTTGAAGCAAATGAAATTGAGACCTTTATACAGAAATTTGGTGCATTTATGGACGGGAAGGGAATTTAGTGACCAACCCATCTTCAAATGCTGCCTTGTGTAGACCGTCTAGCCTTTTGTAGTCTCCTTATGACCTTGTGTATCCCTGTGTAGAGAAAAGAAGTGACTATGGTATGGTATGGGTGGAAGAGGAGGAGAAGGAGAAAGAGGATGAAGAGTAAAAGGAAAAGGAGGTGAAAGAGGAAGAGGGGTAATACATAAACTTGGCAAGGGAGGGAAATGAAGCTTGAAAAGGAGAGAAAATAAGAGGAAAGAAAAAAAATAAGATAAGGGAGGAAAAGAGATGGAAGGGAAAGGAAGAAAACAAAAAAACGAGGGTAAACGAGGAGGGGAGGTACGTTCTCTCTCTCTCTCTCTCTCTCTCTCTCTCTCTCTCTCGTAATTTTTTTATTGCCTTTCGTCGAAGTCAACAATAAAGCGAACCCCTAACACACTCTCTCTTATTTAAACGTAGATACAAATATAACATTTACAGACCGAAAGGTGCAGTGTCGTGTGCTGCCTATTCAAAGGGCGGAATAAAATCTATATAAAAAATAACTACATAAACTATAGGAAAAAAATATTTATATATACAAAAAAAAAACATACAATACAGTATACATGTATGGACGCACTGCACTCGTGTCACTGCTCCACCACGAGTGTCAGTGGAGTGGAGAATGAGCCCCTCCAGTGGTGGGCCGACAGTTTTATTTTTTGGGTCTTCATCTCCCGGATGTTTGGAACACTGGCCGTGAATATGTTCCACATCCGGCAGACTCTTCCCGCAAAGGTGCGTTGGTGCTGGCTGGTACGGGAACGCGGCAACTCCACTGCGTCACCACGGGATAGCACCGTTCTCGTGTTCCGCGTGGTGGCTCTCGGAGGTTGGCGTAGGCCCGCCAGATGTGGCACTCCTTGCACTTGTGCCTTGTGAAACACCACAAGAGCAGCTACGTCCCTGCGGTGTTCCAAGGAGTCGACGGAGCTGAGAGTTTCCTGCCCGGTTGGGGGGTGTCTGCCGCATACACCAGTCGCTGTGCCCGTCTCTGGATGACATCGAGTTTCCCGCTGTGCGAGGCAGCACATGACATCCAAGAGAGGGCAGCGTACTCTAAGTAAGGCCGTATCTGGGCCTTGTAGAGCAACAGCCTCCTTTTTCTGTCGAGGAAGCTGGCAACCCTTCGCAGCAGGAGACTCTGTGGGAGGCCTTTTGAGCAATGTGTTTGATGTGGCTGTAAACCCGTAGCCCTCGACCCACTTCCACTCCCAGAATCTTCACGGATTCCTGGAGTGGGAGGGGGACGCTACCAAAGCATAGTTTCCCCTCCACTGCTGGCCCGGAAGTGGGGGATCGAGAGACCACCATTGCCTGGGTCTTCTCTGGGGCAAAGGTCACCTGCCAGCGGGCACCCCACTCCTGTAGCACATTCAGCTGCTGATTGATCTCGTCAGCAGCTCGCCCACTCTCATGTCGAGGGTAGGTGCAGGAGAGAGTGCAGTCATCAGCTTAAGCTGAGACTGCTGGCAGCTGCCGGAGAAGGTTGTCCACATATATGTTCCATAGAACTGGCCCCAGCACTGAGCCCTGTGGCACTGATGCCTCCACTGGCAAGGAGTCGGACGCCTGCCCGTTGACAACAACCTGGAGGGTCCTTCCTTGAGGGTAGTCTCCCAGGAGCTGATGGAGGTCGTCTTGAATGCCCTTAGCACGGAGTTTCTCAAGGAGACCTCCGTGCCACACCCTGTCAAAGGCACCCGCTATGTCCAGGGCAACCACGACAGTGTCCAGGCCGTCGTCAAGGGCGTCCTGCCAGCTCTTGGTGAGGAGCATCAGCAGATCGGAGGTAGACCGGCCAGGTCTGAACCAATAATGCTGGTCCGAGAGGAGGTAGTTGTCCTTGAGGTGGCGACAGACTACGTCTGCCACGACCCTCTCGAACACTTTCCCAACCACAGACAGTAGGGAGATGGGCCGGTAGTTTTTGGGGTCAGACCTGGAGCTCCTCTTGTGGACGGGAACCACCCGAGCGTCTTTCCACGCCGATGGCCAGGTGTTTTCCCGGAGGCAGGCAGGGAAGACTGTGGTGAGAGGGGCAGCCAGCTCGTGGGCACACTGCTTCAGCAGGTGCGGGCTGAGGTCATCAGGCGGTCGCCCTCTGGGTATCCAGCACTTGCAGCAGGCGCTCGGCCAGCACCTGTGTCACTTCCACCTTCGTGACAGTCTCCTCGCACTGCTGTTCCAGATGTGGCGGTGACTGCCCTGGGTTATCCACCTTAATCTTCTCGGCGAAGAGACTGGCCAGCAGCTGGGCTTCCTCCTTGCTGCTGGTGGCCACCGTTCCATCTTGTCTTGTGAGAGGAGGAATCGTGTCCTGGCGGCTGATCCCCTGCCTTTCCTTGACTAGGGACCACCAGGGCTTATTTCCTACCCCTACTCCACACAGCTTGCGCCTAATGTCCTCCTCCCACTTCCTTATGGCCCACTTGCTGGTCACCACCATCCTCCTGCAGGCAGCACGGTGCAGGACCTTGTTGCGCCGAGTAGGCTACCGCTTGTAGCTGAGTCACGCTGAGTAGCTGGCGTCGGCAGCAACACGGCAGCGGTAACCAAACCATGGTTGGTCCGCTGGTCTGGTGGTGAACTCACGGTGGGGCACATGTCGTGTGTGTGTGTCTTTCTCTCTCTCTCTCTCTCTATCTCCATCTCATCTCATCTCATCTCATCTCTCTCTCTCTCTCTTCTCTCTCTCTCTCTCTCTCTCTCTCTCTCTCTCTCTCTCTCTCTCTCTCTCTCTCTCTCTCTCTCTCTCTCTCTCTCTCTCTCTCTCTCTCTCTCTCTCTCTCTCTCTCTCTCTCTCTCTCTCTCTCTCTCTCTCAGCAAAGACTTCACATAACAATGAAGTGACAGCTAGTCATTTTAATACTTTTTTTGCTCAAGTGGGTAAACGTACATTTGAAAAATCTCAACAGAACTTAAGTGATGCAGATTTAATACTACAACCATTACACACAAATTTTAGACATGGCATTAATTCACATTGTAATTCACATATGTTTCGACCTGAACCCACAAGCTGGGAAACAATAACTTTAGCCATCAAACACATGAATAATAGTGGCTCTTACGGATCAGACGGTATCCCTTTCAAATTTTTAAAAGACGCCCTTCCCGTCATCATTGCACAGATTACTTGCATCATAAACACCTCAATTGTGACTGGAGTTTTCCTCACACCGTGGAAGCACTCCATTGTAATACCTATTTTTAAGTCTGGCAATGAAAACGAACCTAGTAACTACCGTCCCATATCTCACCTACCCATTCTTTCTAAAGTAACTGAAAAAATAGTTGCATCTCAGCTTACTTTATACCTAGAAACAAATAATCTGCTCAGCAAAACACAACATGGTTTCAGACCCAATCTATCCACTAATGCTGCTTTATTAAAACTAACGAACTTTACGCAAATATGGACAACAAGAAAATTTCTTTAATCACCCTTTGCGATTTATCTAAAGCTTTCGACAGTGTCAGTCACGAAATATTGCTAAACAAGTGCCTCAACATGAACATAGATTCCTTCTGGTTCCAGAATTACATAAATGATAGAACACAATCGGTGCGGATAAAAAACAGTATGTCTGACAGCTTCAGCATGTCCTACGGTGTGCCTCAAGGATCAGTACTTGGTCCAATTTTATTTATTATATATGTAAACGACCTTTGGCGCTATTTCTCGAACTGCCAAATAATCCAGTATGCTGACGACACCCAGTTTATTCACAGTGGTTACATAGATGATCTTAACAACATGATACGTAAAGGTGAAGAAACTGTTAAACTTGCAAAACAATACTTTAATAAGATTGGTCTACTGTTAAATGCACAAAAGACGCAGTGCATGTTCATTGGAACAAGGCGGCTCCTCTCACAGACTCCTCCCGACACTCACATGCAGGTGGACGGGAACGTTATCACTCCCAGTTCATCTCTTAAGAACCTGGGCGTTTACTTTGACAGCCACTTATTGTTTGATGCACATATCTCCGAGATGAGCAAAAAAGTATACGCAACAATTATGCACGTTAATAGAATAAGGGAACACTTTAATAAAACAACAAGAATTTCTGTCATTCAATCATTAGTCATGAGTATAATTAATTATGGGATCAGTATCTGGGGAGCTACTAATGCTTCTCAAATACATCGCGTGCAAAAACTACAAAATTTTGCAGCAAAGGTAGCACTTGGAGGAGCTCCCAGGAGTGAACACGCTACTCCATTTATCAAAGAACTTGGCTGGCTCAAAATAAAACAGAAACATACTTTTGAAATCGGAGTAATTATCTACAAACTCATTAATAAAAAAGTTCCTAATTGGGCGTTCCCACTGCCAACAGTGGGCGAGAGGCACAACCACAATGTCAGCACGAGGCAATCTGAACAGCTCTACGTCCCCATGTGCAGCACTAACTTGGGCACCAAGTCCCTCCAAGTTGCCGGACCCACACTATGGAACAGCTTTCCTAACAACGTAAAAAATACTTCCTGCCTTAACACTTTTAAAACACGTCTGAAGATACATTTTTTCAACAAACAATTTGAATTGTGAATATTACATGACATGTTCCACTGTTTTAGATCAATCAACTTTTTTTTTACACTTTCACTCCGACTGCCTCACCATTTTACGTTATATTGCCTGACTACATCTTACTCATACTCTGATCATAACACTTTAAAGTATACTTTTACCTTTTATGATGATAACGTTTTAGCTTTTTATGTTTAATACTTTTTAACTTATAACTCACGAATGTTGTTTAACTCAATTTTAAGATAGGTATTTTTTTTTGTGTATTAACTTCATTTTAATGTTCTCGTAAGCGTAAGTCTCATGTAAAAGAATAACCATTGGAACAATGGAAATAAAGTTCTTATTCTTATTCTTATTCTCTCTCTCTCTCTCTCTCTCTCTCTCTCTCTCTCTCTCTCTCTCTCTCTCTCTCTCTCTCTCTCTCTCTCTCTCTCTCTCTCTCTCTCTCTCTCTCTCTCTCTCTCTCTCTCTCTCATCTTTTTCTCTATTCTCTGTCTTTCTCTTTATCTGCTTTCTTTCCGCTCTGCACCATTCTCCATCCTCCTCCTCTTCTTCCTTCATCCCCTTCCTCCTCCTTCCTCCTCCTTCCTCCTCCTCCTCCTCCTCCTCCTCCTCCTCCTCCTCCTCCTCCTCCTCCTTCCTCCTCCTCCTCCTCCTCCTTCTCCTCCTCCTCCTCTTCCGCAGGCCCTTAATAACTGCAACGGGTCGAGAAAAAATTTCCCATTAACATCAGGAGACAAAATGCATATACTTTTTTTCCCTTTAAATCATTCCCCAAAAATTATCTTTCATAATCGAGGTCGAATGTCGTGGATGTGGGGGGGAGAGAGAGAGAGAGAGAGAGAGAGAGAGAGAGAGAGAGAGAGAGAGAGAGAGAGAGAGAGAGAGAGAGAGAGAGAGAGAGAGAGAGAGAGAGAGAGAGAGAGAGAGAGAGAGAGAGAGAGAGAGAGAGAGAGAGAGAGAGAGAGAGAGAGATGTTTTTTTTTTTTTGTCTTTCTCCCTTTCTCTCTTTTTCGTTATCTTTTTTTCCTCGAAAGGTAAAAAGAGACATGGGAGACAATAGCCGAGAGAGAGAGAGAGAGAGAGAGAGAGAGAGAGAGAGAGAGAGAGAGAGAGAGAGAGAGAGAGAGAGAGAGAGAGAGAGAGAGAGAGAGAGAGAGAGAGAGAGAGAGAGAGAGAGAGAGAGAGAGAGAGAGAGAGAGAATATGGTACGAGCGAGATTTAGACAGAAAAAGAAAATGAAAGAATGAAAAAAAAGGAAGAAAAGTGGAAGGGAGGAAAGAAGGAACAAGAGAGGGAAAAAATAAAGGAACGAGAGGATGAGAAATGGAAAGAAAAAAATAAGGAACGAAGGATGAAGGGAAAGAAAAAGGGAGTAAAGGAAGGAGAAGGGAGGAAAGAGAGGAAAAAAAGAAAAAAAGTAAAGAAGAGGAATTAGGTTAGAAACTAGTTTAGATTATTAATTTAAAAGATAATTAAAAAACAAACAATTTAGAAGATTAAGAAGATAAAAAAATATAATAAGAGGAGAGGAATAATAAGCGAATGAGTTAATAATGGAATAAAAAGAAAGAAAAGAAAGAAAATAGTAAATGCGAGAATGAATAATTGAAAAAGTTAAGAAAGGAATGAAAAGAAGAAAGAGGAAATTACTTAAGAAAAGAAAAAGAATAAAAAAAATGATGGAGTTACGAAAGGAAGAAGAGAAAACAGAGAAAAAAATAATGAAAGAAAGAATGAATGAATGAGAATTGAAAGGAATTAAGAAAGGAATGAAAAGAAAACAAAGAAAATAAATAATGAGAGAATAATGAATAAAAAATAAATAAACCGATAAATGACTATAGGTTTTTGTTATCGAGAATAGAGTGAGAATGAGGGAAAAGGAAAAGGGAATGAAGGAGTAAAAAGGGCAGAAAAAGGAAACCAGAAAACAAATTAATAAGAGAACGAATAAATAAATTAAAAAACACTGATTAATGACTCTAGGTTTTGTTATCTAAGCGACAGTAATTATCTTTCTGGCTGTCGTTACTAATCACCTCGTTATTAATTGCGGCCGATAATTCATCCCGCCTTTATTAATTGGCCAATACTTTAACGGCGAGCAGAACGTTCATTGTGTTGACCTGCTCTTTGTGTCACGGTGGCGATAACATTGGTGGCGATAACATTTACTGTTTAATAGTATTCTTTAGTATTTGTATTTTTTTTTTCATTCGTTTTTTATCATCATTTTTTTTTCATTATTCTTTTTCTTTCTGAACACCAACCCACGTGAGTGTCTGTCTGTCCGTTTGTATGTCTGTCTGTCTATCTATCTGTTTCTCCCGATATTTGTCTGTCTGTTTGTCTGTCTATCTATCTGCATGTCTATCTGCCTATCTATCAATCCGTTAGTCTCTCTCTCTCTCTCTCTCTCTCTCTCTCTCTCTCTCTCTCTCTCTCTCTCTCTCTCTCTCTCTCTCTCTCTCTCTCTCTCTCTCTCTCTCTCTCTCTCTCTCTCTCTCTCTCTCTCTCTCTCTCTCGTGAAGAGAGAGAGAGAGAGAGAGAGAGAGAGAGAGAGAGAGAGAGAGAGAGAGAGAGAGAGAGAGAGAGAGAGAGAGTGCTGTAAGAGGATAGGATAATGTAGGAAGACTGTTTTCAGAAGAATGTTCGTGCTTGTGACAATACGAATATGAAGGAGAAAAATGATAAGCTCAGTTTGTGAAGAAATTAAAAACTGACTCAAAAAAAAACAAAAAGAGAATTTACACACAATTGCGGAGACTTATTTATTGCCAAAGAAAACGAGGAACTCAAGAAAAAAAATCATAAAAACAATAATTAAAACAAAAACTAATTGGTCTGATTGAGAATTAATAAACCATTAATGAAAAAAAACATAAAAGAAATGCAACAATGATGAAAAATAAACAAAAATTGTAAATTTCTAAATTTTGATAATGATCTATTGAATGGTTATTTGCGTCTATTAGTATTAATATACGCAGATGACCCAATGTTACTATGTGATAGTGAGTCATATATGAAACAGACACTAACAGTTTTTTACAGTTATTGTTCTGAATGGAAGTTAAACGTTAACTGTGACAAGACTAAAATCGTTATATTCAGCAGAGGTCAAGTGCAAACAAGCAATTTTGAGTTTCATCTGGGAGGTTAGAAAATTGAGGTGGTTAACGATTTATTTATTTATTTTTTTATTTTATTATTACGTCTTGGCCTATTGCGCCGGTAGCCTTCTTCCCGGTGGATCCTGATGGTCGGTCCAAGGCTTCTTCCCGGTGGGTCTTGATGGTCGGCCCCGCCCGTTCTGGCGCAGGCGAGTGTTTATAAAGGCGCCATCTTGCATTGGCTCATGCTGCCCTCCCGGAGCTCATCTTTAATCCTAGAATCTAGAGTCCGGGTTGACAGGTGGTCTTCTGGACAGCATGTGGGTAGTTTTAAGCCACTCGGCGGTGGCTGAAAAATCCCTGCTTGGTGGCACCGGTCGGGGATTGAACTCGCGTCCTCCTGAACGCGGGGCCGTCTTGCTATCTGTTCAGCCACCGCCTACACATATTTGAGTATTTTGTTTAATTATAACGGGAGATTCAGAAAGGGGGAGTTGGAACTTGTACGAAAAGCAACCAGGGCCTTATATTCACCCATCGGCACCGCTCGCAAATATGATTTGCCAGTTGCTATCCAGATTGAATTGTTTAAAACTTTAGTTGTACCTGTATTAACTTACGGCTGTGAAATCTGGCGTGATAATATTATTCGGGAGATAGAATTATTACATATGAAATTTATGAAGCATGTACTATTTGTCCACAGATATACGAGTACAGATATTGTTTACGGGGAGTTAGGGGTGTATCCACTGGAAATAACTGTTAAATGTAAGTTGATTAATTTCTGGTATAGAATAGTTACGGGGAAAAACACAAAATTAAGTCACGTGATGTATAATTGTTTATTGCAGCTATACACGAGCGGGATCTATATATCTCCTTGGTTGGAATATATTAAGAATATATGTACGTATTGAGTGTTGTATGGCAGGAGTGTGGAGGACGCAAACTATTACCAATCCAACATAGTTTCGTAAAGCAGTGGAACAGAAATTACGAGATATCTGGATAACAACTTGGTACAGTAATGTGACAAGTAGAGGCAGCTGTAGTACTTATAAACTGTATAAAGAGATTTGTGGGATGGAGGAGTACCTAGTCAAGCTTAATAAATGTAATGGACTTTATATAACCAAACTACGCACTGGAAAAAATCAACTGCTAATAATTACAGGTAGACAGTCAAATAAGTAGCGAGGAGCGGTACTGCACTAATGTAATGATAGACAAATTGGGGATGAATTTCATGTTTTGTTACAGCGTCAAAATCAAGATATTGTTCAGTTAAGAAATATGTATTTACCAGAATATTACATAATACGCCCAAATCAGTTTAAGTTTGTTGATTTAATGCAGAGGAAAAATATAGAATTGTTAATGAGTTTAGCAAAATTTATTAAGGGTTTGTTGAGGTTGTTTAGATGAATTTGTGTTTTCTTACATTTCTTAGGCGTTGTGCTCCATACACTGTACGAGTCTGAGCAAATAAATATATTCTATTCTATATTCTATTCTATTCACACACACACACACACACACGAGAGAGAGACCCGCAGCAGACCAAGAGGTGAATTACACACACACACACACACACACACACACACACACACACACACACGGAAAATAGTTTGCCAAGAATCTCCTAATTAAGCAAGGTGAGTGAAGGTGAGGTGAGCCGTACCTGTCTCCGCACCTGCCCCCCC
This sequence comes from Eriocheir sinensis, assembly GCF_024679095.1. Classification (NCBI taxonomy): domain Eukaryota; kingdom Metazoa; phylum Arthropoda; class Malacostraca; order Decapoda; family Varunidae; genus Eriocheir; species Eriocheir sinensis. The sequence continues at coordinate 14,428,720 of NC_066510.1, read as the reverse complement.
TTGTCCCTTCCCCCATCCCTCCCTCCATCCATCCTTCCCTTCCCTTCCTCTCTTCCCTTCTCTTTCATCTTTCTGCCTTACTTCGTCCCCTACCTTTACTCCTCTCCATTTCCCTTCTCTTCCTGTCTATTTTCTTTTTTTTCTCTTCCTCTTGTGCCATTCTTCCCCTTCCATGTTCCTTTATTTCTCTTCCCTCCTCTCCTTTCTTTCATTTCATTCCTTCCTTCCTTCCTTTTTCTCTTCCTCTACATCTCTTCTAAAACTCACGCCTTCTTTTCTTCATTGCTGTTCCTTCGTACTACTACTACTACTATTACTACTACTATCACTACTACTACTACTACTACTACTACTACTACTGCTACTATTACTACTACAACTACTACTCTGCTGTCACTACTAATTATAATGATACTTTTAAGGACTCCTCTTATTAACATGCCTTTAAATTGCATGAAGAAAGTCTTTACACGGGTGAGTCTTCCCTTGTAGGCTCTCACAACAAGGTAAGGAGAGAATGATGAGGCCACAGGAAGGTCGTGTTTCCCTCGTTCAGGCACGGTATCTTCGCCTTTCCTGCCCTCCTTCGTTCCCTTCCCCGGTAAGCTTAGATTACTAGCAGTGAAAATAAGGTGAGCGCACAATGACCCCTTGTTAAATATATTCAGTAAGGGAGAAAATTTAATATGATGTAGAAGGTGGAAGAGATCAGCAGGGACGAGGAGGAGGACGAGGAGGAGGAGGAGAGAATGGATAATGATGGTGGTGGTGGTGGTGGTGGTGTTCTATAATGTTGCTTTTGCCTTTGTTGGTTGTTGTATTCTTTATTATCATTATTATTTCGCTGTCTTCAGTTACAAAAGCTCTCTCTCTCTCTCTCTCTCTCTCTCTCTCTCTCTCTCTCTCTCTCTCTCTCTCTCTCTCTCTCTCTCTCTCTCTCTCTCTCTCTCTCTCTCTCTCTCTCTCTCTCTCTCTCTCTCTCTCTCTCTCTCTCTCTCTCTCTCTCTCTCTCTCTCTCTCTCTCTCTCTCTCTCACACACACACACACACACACACACACACACACGATGCTAATGTAATCAGACCAAGACGTGTAATGACCAAGGATGGAACACACACAGGATCGTCTTCAACGTAATTCTCGTCCAATTCGTCCTCCTCCTCCTCCTCCTCCTCCTCCTCATTTCCCTTCACTTTCACCTTCACTAACACCACCTACCACCATATGATTAACCTTCACCTTCTCCTCCTCCTCCTCCTCCTCCTCCTCTTCCTTCTTTTTCCCTCCTCCTCCTTCTCCTTTCCTCCTCCTCCTCCTCTTCCTCCTTTTTTCCTACTCCTCCTCCTCCTCTTCCTCCTCCTCCTCCTCCTCCTCCTCCTCCTCCAGTTAAGAGTTCAATGTCTTCCTCAAACTCACTCCATCTAGACCTTCAGGATTCATCTCATTTTCACCTTCTACTATGTCTTCATCTCCTTCTCCTCCTTCTACTCGTCTTTAATCGACTCCTTTCATAAGAGTAGGAGTTATCGTTATAGCGTTGCGACCGATTTTAAAAGAACGTTAATATAGACAGATAGAGGGATTGATAGAGAGAGAGAGAGAGAGAGAGAGAGAGAGAGAGAGAGAGAGAGAGAGAGAGAGAGAGAGAGAGAGAGAGAGAGAGAGAGAGAGAGAGAGAGAGAGAGAGAGAGAAAGTGTTTTATTTCTGTTCTCTAGTTCCCTGAAGTGCCTGAGGGAGTGATTGATTAACTTCTACAGCATGAAGTATTATTATGCCGAAGGTGGTTTTGTTAGTAAGAGAACCGGGTAGGACACGTAGTAATGGGTTTAAGCTGGATAAATTCAGATTCAACAAGGACATAGGCAAAAATTGGTTTAATAACAGAGTGGCAGATAAGTGGAACAGGCTGAGCAGTCATGTGGTGTGTGCCATTACAATTCTCACATTCAAAATTAGATAAGATAAATTCATGGACAGTGATAATAGGTGGGGGTAGATTCACGGGAGCTCAGGTTCAGAGGAGCTGCCTTGTACAAGCCTACCGGCCTCTTGCAGACTCCTACGTTCTTCTGTTCTTATGTTACTTGCCCTTCCGTGTTTCCGTGTTCAGCTTATCCACCTGCTCCACAGACACATACACACACACACACACACACACACACACACACACACACACACACACACACACACACACACACACACACACACACACACACACAGACTTTTCCACTACCTCCTCTTCCACTCCTTTCTACTCGAACACCTCCTCCTCCTCCTGCACGTTGGGCCAATCAATGGCAAATGAAAGTTAACGTTGACAAATGTAAAGTGTTACACATCGGAAAAAATAACAATTGCGTTCGGTACGTAATGAATGGCCAACAACTCTCTGCAGTAAGTAAAGAAAAGGATCTTGGGATCACTATCTCAAGCGATTTAAAGCCCGGTCAGCATTGTTCAGAGGTAGTTAAAACTGAAAACAAATTGGTTGGCTTCATCGGACGAGTCTTTAATAATAAATCGGAAAAAGTAATATTAAAACTGTATAATTCCCTGGTTCGACCCCATCTAGAGTACTGTGTACAGTTTTGGTCTCCCTATTACAGAAAAGACGTAAAAAAGTTAGAACGGGTCCAACGGAGAGTAAAAAAAATGATTCCTATGTTGAGAAACTTATCTTATGAACAAAGACTTAAAGAAGTATATTTATTCAGCCTATCTAAACGAAGAATGCGAGGCGATCTAATAGAAGTGTTTGAAATGTTTAAGGGATTCAGTGATATTAATGCGGAAGATTAATTTACAATTGATCGATCAAATAGAACAAGAAGAAATAAAAATTTCAAGATAAGTGGTAAAAGATTTTCGTCGCACGAAGCCAAACACTTTTTCTTCAATCTAGTCATTAATATTAGGAATGCTCTACCCTGTGATGTCGTTGATAGTACAACAGTTACGGCCTTCAAGAATAGATTAGACAAGTATTTTGAATCCAGGATATTACTCATTGTCGTAATAACGTTAAGTTCTTTCGAATACTGGTGTCCTTGTCCGTTTTTTATCGCCCGGTTAGTGGAAGCAGTAGTGGTAGTTTTTTCCTATTTCCTACATAGTTTCCATGCAGTTTTTCCATGCTGCATGGTTCTTTTTTCCTGCCAGCTTTGGCTGGAGGGATGGGGGGGGGGGGATGAGCCTTCGCCTTTGCTGTCCTTCATCTTCCACCTTTGATTAGATAGTTAGTGTAGATTGTCACAAACAGCCTCGTTAGGACCATCAGGTCTGCTGTTGTTTGTTCTTCCTTTGTGTTCCTTTGTGTTCCCCCTCCTCCTCCTCCTCCTCCTCCTCCTCCTCCACCTCCTCCTCCCCCTTCTCTCCAGGCACTCACGTTCTTTCTACTCATATTCATAGTGCGGAGGAATTTCTCTCACCTAAAAGCTATATATAAATAAGTTGCAGTAGTGTATATTCAAATTTGCTCTCTCTCTCTCTCTCTCTCTCTCTCTCTCTCTCTCTCTCTCTCTCTCTCTCTCTCTCTCTCTGTCTTTCTCTCTCTCTCTCTCTCTCTCTCTCTATATATATATATATATATATATATATATATATATATATATATATATATATATTCACACACACACACACACAACGGCCAGCCCAGGACAGAGGCACAAAACATGGAAGGTTTGAATTTATAAAAAGCAATATGAACACTGACAGAGAAATGCACAAAAAAGAAGACGAGAAAAGAAAAGAAGAAAATGGAGAGGCGGTGGTGGCGAGGGAGGTAGGAAGGACTAAGAGGAGGAGGAGGAGGAGGAGGAGGAGGAGGAGGAGGAGGAGGAGGAGGAGAGAGCGAGGGAAGGAGAGCAAATGAAAATAAAAACAGAAAAAAAGTTGAAGAAAAAGTCAGGAATAATAATACAAAGGAGGGAAAAAGTGGTCAGGAATGGACGAGGGGAAGAAAAGCAGGAAATGAAAGAAAATAGAAAAAATAAAAATGGACCAAGAAAAAACGAAAGAGCGAACGAAAAAGAATGAGAGAATTACGACGAAAGAAAATGGCGGAGATAATAAGAATGAGAATGGATGGAAAAAAAATGCAACGACGAAACAGGAGAAGAAAAAAGAAAGAAAAAAAGTGTAATTGTGATTGAGAAAGAATAAAAAGTGTGAGAAATATAACAAAAGAATGGATGAGAGAGAGAGAGAGAGAGAGAGAGAGAGAGAGAGAGAGAGAGAGAGAGAGAGAGAGAGAGAGAGAGAGAGAGATAGAGAGAATGAATGGAGAGAAAATGAAAGAATGAATGGAAGAAGAATGAAAAACGGAGAAAAATGGAAATATGGATGGACGAGAAATGCAAAACAGAGAGAGAGAGAGAGAGAGAGAGAGAGAGAGAGAGAGAGAGAGAGAGAGAGAGAGAGAGAGAGAGAGAGAGAGAGAGAGAGAGAGAGAGAGAGAGAGAGAGAGAGAGAGAGAGAGAGAGAGAGAGAGAGAGAGAGAGAGAGAGTTACGATATAAATGAATGAACGAAAGAAAAGAATGAAAGAGAAAATGGGAAACATGCAGGAATGAATGAAAGGAGAAAGCAAAACATAGAGAGGGGGAGGAAAAGAAATTTATAGGAATGGACGGGAGAAAAGAATGGAAAATAAAAGAGAAAACACGCAAGAATGGATGGCAGGAGAAAGGAAAACAGAGAGAGAGAGGGAGAGAGAGAAAAGCGAGTGCAACAAATATAAAAATCATGCAAGACTGTATGAAAGAAAAAAAAAAAAAATATATATATATATATAGACCTTCTTTTGTCTTAGTTAAACCCACTACCTTCGATCTAATAAAGCAACGATGGGAGCATACACTACACCTGCGCGTGGCCTCAGTGCTCATCTCCGACGCGTTAACCTTTGACAATTGGCGTGCAAGAGAGAGAAGGGTGTGAGAAGGAAGAGGTTTAAAGAGGAAGAGGAAGAAAGCTGGGAAGTGGAGCAAAGGAGGAAAGAAGGTTGAAGGAAGAGGAATACATAGGAATACATAGGAAGAACAGACACCAGAAGACCTATCGGTCTATGGCGAGGGTGTCTGTTTACTACCGCTACTACTAGTAATCTACGTGTGGTAGGACAGGACAGAATAGATGAAGGCTCCTCCCCACCCACCTCTCCCTCCGGCAACGTGCCGGCAGGAAATAGAAGAGAACACCATGTACCTTTAAGGAAGAAAGGGACATGGAAATTTTACAGTAAAGAGAGAAATAAGAGGAAATTACTACCCTTAATTTACACTACTGGTAACCTAAGCTGTGGGGTAAAATGACATCATTACATAAGAACATAAGAACATAGAAATACAGGGAGACTGGAAGAGGACGAGTGGCCTACACAGGGCAGCCCCAGAATCCCCCCTAATACCCACGATGGGTGAGGTGTAGTTTCAGGGGCACAGGTGGAGGCTTGATCCTCGTATTACCGGCGGTACTAGGCACGCACCAGTAACCTGTCACCTTACTGCACCCACACCTCACTCCACCTGTCATGCGGACATTAACTGTTGCTTTACTCTATTGTTGAATTTCGCTACTTGCAATCTAGGTTGTGGGGGAGAGTTATATGAATATAGGTTGAGGTCTTGCTGCAATCTGTCTGAAAACATGCGAAAAAGGCTCAGTATAATCTTATATCCCTGAAGTACTTATCCAAAGAAGACTTAAAGCTATTGATACTCCGTGCGCTAACTACTGACGGTGGGAGTCTATTCCAGTGATCGACGACTCTGTTATTGAAAAAACTTATGCGCACCAATGTGTTACATCGATTTCCCTTTAACTTCATACCGTTGCTGCGTGTTCTTGTGTTGGTGTCTCTCTGAAATAAACTATCTGAGTTAATGTTGTCGAATCCATTAAGGATTTTGAACACTTCAATTAAGTCCCCTCTTATCCTTCGCTTTTTTAGGGAAAACATATCTAAACGCCTTAAACGCTCGTCATATGGCAAGTTTCGGAGCTCTGGAATTTGTTTGGTTGTTCGTCGCTGTATCTTTTCTAGCAAAACTTGATCTTCGATATAGTTCGGTGACCAGAACTGAACGGCGTATTCTAGGTGTGGTCTTACAAATGCTAAATATAATCTCTTCATAAGTTCGGGTGATTTATAATCAAAGTTTCTTGAGATTAATCCTAACATCATATTGGCTTTTTTACTCGCTGCAGAACATTGATCACTCATTTTAAGAGTGTTATTGATAATGACACCAAGATCTTTTTCGTGTTTTACTTCGCTGAGCTCATGTCCTTGAATCTGATATTTAGAGTTAGGATTTTTTTCACCTCTGTGAATTACTTTACATTTATCCACGTTAAAACTCATTTGCCATTTTTCGCTCCAGTTTGCAAGTCTTATTAAGTCTGATTCAATGTTCTCGCAACTTTGACTGCTCATTACCGTACCTCCTAATTTGGTGTCGTCGGCGAATTTGGCTACTTTTGATAGGATATCAGTTTCTAAGTCGTTCACGTAAATTATGAATAGTGTTGGCCCAAGGACCGAACCTTATGGAACGCCACTGGTGACGGGTTGCCAATCCGATGCTTCACCATTAAGGACTACACGTTGTTCTCTGTTGGTGAGCCAGTCATGAGTCCACGCACATAGATGGTCGTTAATACCGTGGGAACGCAGTTTTGAAATAAGCCTAACGCGAGGAACTTTATCAAACGCTTTCTGAAAATCTAGGTAAATTACGTCATATGGGCTTCGGGCGTCCCAACATGTATAAACATCGTTGAAAAAGGTTAATAGGTTGGTAAGGCAAGACCGATTACTACGAAATCCATGCTGACTATCAGTTATCAATTCATTTGTTTCAAGGAAAGTGATAATTTTATCCCTGATTATTTTTTCGAATAGTTTAATTAGGACAGACGTAAGGCTGATAGGACGAATATTACTGGCTTGTTTTTTGTCTCCTTTTTTAAAGGTCGGGGTAATATTGACCTTTTTCCACTCTAGAGCCACACTGGCCTGTGCTAATGACTTGTTGAATATTAATGTTATGGGTAATTCTAGCTGTTGACTACATTCTCTTAACACGCGAGAGGGAAGGAGAATGACAGGGCTGGGGAGGGATTGGAAGAAGAAGGCAGGAGGGAAGAGGAAGAAGATTGGGTGATAGAGGAGAGGAGGAAGAGGAAGAAGATGGTAGGAGGGAAGAGGAAGAGGTATGGGGAATGGAAGACAGAGGGAAGAGCCTTGGGAAATGGAGATCAGGAGGAAAGGGGGTTGTAAAGGAAGAGGAAGGGGAGGAGGGAGGGTAATGGTTGGGGGGAGGGGGTGGCGGGTCTTTACAACCTCCAACACGGGGCAATATCACGCGACACGGAGGCTGTGAACGTACACGCTTGAATTTCACTCCTTGTCAGGTAACAGCGGAAGGTAAATGGCTGCGAACAGGCGGGGCAGGTGTGGAGGTGAGCCGGGAAGGTGTTGGGAGCAGCCGCTGGGACTTGCTATTAACTTAAGAGACTTTGCATAAGCTGGTTCAATTTATCACCGTTTTTTCTTACTTTTATTGGCGGTAAAGGAAACACACCAAAAAGAAGCTTAGTATTGACTCCAAGCTCTTACATAAACTATCAAGACACCTCTCCACCTGGAACTGACCTCTCATGGTTTTTTTTTGTTGTTTTTTTTTGCCGAGCAGCGTTTGGCGGACTTTTTTTTGTTAATTTTGTTTTTGCCCTTGAGCTGCCTCCCTTGCTGTAAAGAAGAAAAAAACTAGTTCAAAGTATCATATTTTTTCTTTACGTATGTCAGCGGTAACACACCAATGCCAAGCCCAATGGTCAGTCTCACTTATCAATTCACAGCTTTTCCATAAACTAGTTCACAGTATCATCTTTTTTTCTTTATTTTCATTAGCTTTTATTCTCTTCTTCCTCCTCCTCCTCCTTTACCGTCTTCTTTCCCTCTTTCTCTTCCTTTTCCACATTCTTCACTCTCATCTCTATCTTCATCTTATACTCGACTCCTTCTACTTCTATCTGTCTGTTAGTATGTCTGTCTGCATGTCTGTTTGTCTGTCTGTCTGTCTGTTAGTCTGTACATCAAAACCTCGGGTCCGGCCTCTCCCATCATGTCGCCTCAGTACACGAGTGTTTTTTTTTTCCGGTAAAACCAATTTTTCATCCTCTTATTGCTTCCGGGAGAAGCAAATCCTCTTTCCAGAAATATGCAACGCTGCAATCACGATGCACTCCATTACTTCTGGGCCTCTTGTGCGCGTAGTGCGAGAAAGGAACCCATTAGCGGAAGCAAATCATGTGGTACCGAGAACTTGAAGCGTCAATGGAAGCTTTAGTTAGAGTAATGGAGAGAGACTAAAGGTCATATTCTTAAACATCTCGCCGCTCAATCACACACAGCTGACAAGGGTTTCGTAGGAGTTGTGAGCCTTTCTATGGGTAGTTTTATGACCCAGGTGGTAGTGTGACCATTCCGCTGTGCCATGAACGTAAGAAACCACTCATTAGACCTCGTACTCCTTTCTCTGTCGGATGGTAGTGTACTGCATCTTTGCCTGGCGAAGGTCCCTCCAACTCTCTCTGTCTGATGGTTGTGTAGTACATCCTGCTACGGCAAAAGTTATAGGTCGGCATTATAAGACACTTTCCCTTCTCACATCAACTATTTCTAAAGGTCAAGAAGGGGATCAATTGGATTCTAATGTGGTTTTTTTTGTTAGGTTCATGCTACTGAAGAAGGTCCAAACTACCGCCAAGGTCATAAAACTACTCCTGGAAATGCCCTAAACTCATTCGAAAGCCTTGTCAAATAATATGTGAACTTGGGCGACGAAATGTTTTAAAATACGACCCATAATGTCATCCCTACACATCTCGGTGTCTGCTGCTTGTGTACTTTCCTACTCTGGCGTTTTTCATCCCTTCGCCTTTCTCTGACGCTGTAGATAGAGAGTACTCCATTCTGCACCGGCAAAGGATACAGCTTGTTCCATCCACCTCTCTGTCTGATGCGATATAGTGCACTCTCTCCTACTGAGGCAGAGGTTATGATTTCATCCCCTCACATCTCTCTGTCGTTTCTTAGTGCACTCCGTCCTGCACCATCAAAGGATACAGCTTGTTCCATCCTCCTCTCTGTCTGATGCGATATATGCACTCTCTCCTACTAAGGCAGAGGTTATGATTTCATCCCTTCACATCTCTCTGTCTTTTGTTAGTGCACTCCCTCCTGCACCACCAAAGGATACAGCTTGTTCCATCCACCTCTGTTTGATGCGATATAGTGCACTCTCTCCTACTAAGGCAGAGGTTATGATTTCATCCCCTCACATCTCTCTGTCTTTTGTTAGTGCACTCCGTCCTGCTCCGGCAAAGGTCATAATTTCATCCCTTCACCTTTCTCTGTCTGATGCTATATACTGTACTCCATCCTTCCCTGACATGTGTTCCAATTTCATTCCGTCGCCTGATTCTCTAGCGGACGTGACTTTTACAATTCTTGGGTTGCTTTACTTCTGAGCGGCTTAGAGGATCGACGGTTGACCTTTGAAATAATGCCACGCCCATTTTTGACATCAGGGGACAACAATTTCACCTTCGTCGGAGAATAGTCGTGAAAAGGTGAAATCCATGCAGCAGCGGGCGAAGAAAAAATAGGTTGGGGATTACACGAGCAATAATAATAATAATAATAATAATAATAATAATAATAATAATAATAATAATAATAATAATAATAATAATAATAATAATAATGACATTTTCAACACCTTCCTCACATCATTTCATAACGCGACACAACACACAACCACGAACATAATAACAAATACAATTACTCTCACCGACCATTGGGTACCTAAAAATTCTCTCTCTCTCTCTCTCTCTCTCTCTCTCTCTCTCTCTCTCTCTCTCTCTCTCTCTCTCTCTCTCTCTCTCTCTCTCTCTCTCTCTCTCTCTCTCTCTCTCTCTCTCTCTCTCTCTCTCTCTCTCTCTCTCTCTCTCTCTCTCTCTCTCTCTCTCTCTCCCTGTACTTTTTTATTCTTGTTCTTGTTGTTTTATCGTTTTTTTCAGCTTGTTCTTTATTTTCCATCATCATTTTTTCATCCTCGTTATCTTTTTCTCCTCCTCCTCCTCCTCCTCCTCTTCCTCCTCTTCTTAAACTCTCTCTCTCTCTCTCTCTCTCTCTCTCTCTCTCTCTCTCTCTCTCTCTCTCTCTCTCTCTCTCTCTCTCTCTCTCTCTCTCTCTCTCTCTCTCTCTCTCTCTCTCTCTCTCTCTCTCTCTCTCTCTCTCTCTCTCTCTCTCTCTCTCTCTCTCTCTCTCATTGTACACTTTTCAGGGCCGAGCCTGGTTCAATAAGACGCAATTAATGACGCATCAATTTCCCGCCCGGGCGTGACGAGGCGAGGCAGGAGCAGCAGTAGACGGCGCCCGACCTATGCACCGAGGAAGCCAGCAGCCCCGTATCTGCCCCTCAGTTCGCCTGTTTGAAAAGCCTCTCGTAGAAGTTGCAGGGATTTTCATGGACTGTTTTGTGATGCTAGTGATAGTTTTACACGACATCTACACCTTGAACGGAAATAAAAACACCCATGAAAACCCAGTTAATCTTTTCCCTGGCCTTGGGAAAGTCGTAATGGCAACACGATACGTTTGAGAATTTGGACGCAGACCTTGCCCAGGACGACGGTTCCTTCCTTGCCGCTGACAACACGCAAGGCGCCGACAACCCTGACAGTCCTACACTCCCTCCGCTGTCCGACCTTCCATCACCGTCCTGGCCTGCCGTGTTCACATCAATCACGTGTTTGGGAGCCGTCAGGGGAAGGCCACCCGGCAGCAACAAGAGACTGTCGCCAGCCCAACACATCGCGCTGACCCCCTGGCTGACCCTGGTGATCCCCGCCGCTCCCAGTAACACATCTGTCAATCCGCACGCGGGACACCTCTTGCCTCCCCGACACCCACTCGCTGCCAACACTGCCCCGCCCGCCAGCCCCCTGCCCGCCCTCGCCCTCACAGTGGAACAGTCTCGTCTGTTTGCACGCCAGCTGCCCCCACCATTACTCAGTCTCCGGGAAGTCTCCTCACACCGCCATCGACTCCACCTCCGTGCATCAGGTGCTCCTGGAGACTGCTGGAGTAAAGCAACAGCTGGACTCGACGCTCCACACAAGACCAACTCTGACGGACGAACTTTCACAGCCCCGTGCCGCACCTTAAGGCCGAAGAATCACAAACAACAACAACAGGACCAACAACAACAACGATGAAGATTAATAGCCTTTCAAAAATAAATTCGGAGTCTACCGCTTCGAAAGTGACGTAGCCATCTCGTCAGTCGCGCACGTGAAGTATTACGATATCTGGGTCTGCAAAGAGGCGTTTCCTGTCTGCTTGTGATGAATACGGAAACCTTGCACCTCATCTGCTTCCCTTAACCCCTTGAGTGCGGATTTCCTACCAGAAGACATCACCAAGCTACAGGAATGGAGCAAAAAGTGGCGGCTACAATTCTTTGAAGAAAAATGTAGTCCTGCACCTTGTGAGGGGAAATCCAGCATACCAATACCACATGGGAAGCACTCCACTATCCACCACAGAGGCAGAGAAAGACCTGGGAGTATATTATGTTAACAGGCTAACAATGAAGGTGAAATCCATGCCAATCGCAGCGGCCGGGTTAACTCATTATGCTACATCTCTTCAGTGACAAGTAAAACATATATACACACACACACACACACACACACACACACACACACACACACACACACACACACACACACACACACACACGTAGGAAAGACACAAACTCTTCCTCTTCCTCCTCCTCTTCTTCCCCCTCCTGTGTTAATCTCTTCATCTATCCAACGTTCCCCCCTCCCAACACGTTACCTCCGATTCCTCCTCCTCCCGCCTGCTCCTCCTCCGCCCCTCCGCATTAATCTATTCATGTAACCAACAAACTTTTTCCCCTCGACGTGTTTGTTCACTCCGTCCTCGATTCATTCCGCCACCGTCCCCGCCACCGCCGCCGCCGCATCCCCTCGCCCTATTGACATAAAGGGAACTTACTGCCCTCGTCCCCTCGCGTCCCCTCGCCGATAAATTCCCCGCTCCGTCTCGACACACCCAAGATGATTTTGATATTACACTCAAATTATCTCCGGCGTACTCCTCTTCCTCCTCCTCCTCATCTTCCTCCTCTTTTCTTGTCTCCTATTTTGTCCGTCGTCAGTTGTTTCTTCTTCCTTCCCGTCGTTTATTCCGTTCTTTCTGTCTCTCTTTTCCTTCCTGTCTGTCTCCCCTTTTCTTAATTTCTCTCTTTCCTTCCCGCCTTTTATCGTGCTTGTTTGTCTTTTGTCTGTTCTTCCTTCCTCTCATCCCTTTACTAATCCATCCTGTGAAAAAGAGGGAGGTGGAAGGTGAAGAGGAGACAGGAGGAAGAGAAGAAACAGATAATACGAGAGGAAAGGAGGAGGGAAGTAAGGGAGAGGAGAGAGAAGAAGAGAAGAGGATACGGGGGGTGGGGGGGAAGAAGAATGGGAGGAGTACGAAGGGAGGAATGAGAGGAGAGACAGAAAAGAAAAGAAAGACAAGAGAAAAACGAAATGCGAGAAAAAAAAAGGAAAAGGAGGAAAGAGAGGGAAAGCCAGGAGAAAACGGCGAGAAAAGAAGGAAAGAAGGAAGAAAGAAAAGAAGGAAGGAAGGAAGGAAGAGAAGCCAAGACAAGAAGAAGAGTAGTAACAAAGCCTTGATACAAACTACTAAGACGTAAATGGCAGTGAAAGAAGCGAATAAGAGCAAGGAAGAGAAAAAAAGGGGAAGGAAAAGAAGGAAGTTAAAGGGATGAAGAGAGGAGGAGGGGGAGGAGAGAGAGAAAGGAAGAAAAGGAAGTTGTAGGAATGAAGAGAGGAAGAGGGGAAGAGAGAGGAAGAAAGAGAAGAAACTTGAAGGAATGAAGAGAGGAAGATGAGGAGAGAGGAGGAAGGAAGAGAAGGAAGTAGAAGGGATGAAGCGAAGAAGAGAGAAAGCAAGAAAGAGGAGAAAGAAAGAAAGGAAGAGAATTAAGTTGTAGGAATGAAGAGAGGAAGAGGGGAAGGAGAGAGGTGAAGGAAGAGAAGGAAGTTGAAGGAATGAAGAGAGGAAGGAAGAAGGAAGTTGAAGGGATGAGGCATAAAAGAGAAGAAGGAAGAAGAGGAGAAAGAGAGAGAAGGAAGAGAAGGAAACTGAAGGGATGAATCGAAGAAGAGGAGGAGGAAGAGAGAAAAGGAAGAAAGGTAAGTTGAAGGGATGAAGCGAAGAAGAGAGGGAGGAAAAGAAGGAGAAGGAGAGAGAAGGAAGAGAAGGAAGGTGAAGGGATGAAAGGAGGGAAGGAGTAAGGGAAGTAAAAGTAGGTAGGGAGGTAGGTATGAAAGGAGACAGAGAGAGGGAGGGAGGTAGGAATGAAAGGAGAGAAAAAGAGAGGGAGGGAGGTAGGGGTGAAAGGAGAGAAAGAGAGAGGGAGGGAGGGAGGTATGAAAGGACAGAGAGAGAGGGACTTAGGTAGGTATGAAAGGGGAGAGAGAGAGGGACATGGGTAGGTAGGTAGGTAGGCAGTGATTGAGGAGGGTAAGTATTTTTTCCACGCGGTAACAACGAACCAACAAAATAACTAACTAACAAACAAACGACAACGCCTCAACATTTCCGAACGCAGCTTCCTCCCCGCCGCTGATCTGAACGACACACTCATGCACGGAGAGGTGTGCGGAGGAAGAGAGAAAAAAATATATAAAACTAAAAAGCCTATAACTTGGAAACAAAACAACACCGACGCAGCCACACGCATGAGAGGAAGAGGAAAAAAAATGTAACTACGAATGTAAACACACACATGCATGCACAAACACACAAGATAGACAGATAGAGATAAATCGATAGATAGATAGATAGATAGATAGATAGATAGATAAATAGAGAGAGAGAAACTAAAAAAAAAAGTGGTAACTGCAAATGTAAACACACGCACGCACGCACAGACAAACGCACCCACAGAGAGAGAGAGAGAGAGAGAGAGAGAGAGAGAGAACGTGGGTTTATCAGGATCTGCAATGGAGCTAAGAAATGGGTCCACTAAGATTACGTGTAAGAACGAGCGAAAGGGAAGAGAGGAAGGAAGAGAAGGAGGAAGAAAAAGAAGAGAGGAAGGAAGAGAGGGAGGAGGAAGAAGGGATGAAAGGAGGGAAGGAGTGAGAGAAGTAAAAAATGAAGAAATGAATAGCCGAATAAAGGATAGAAAAGAAAAATAACAAGAAAGGTATAAAAAAAGAAGAGGGAGGAGGGAATAGGACTGAGGGAAGTAAAAAAGAAGGGAAAAAAAGTAATGAAAAAAGGAGGAAAATTAGGTAGGTAGGTAGGTAAGGAGAAGGGAAGTATGAGAAGGAGGTACTAACGAAGGAGGGTAAGTAAGGAGAGAGGAAGGAAGCTGGGAGGTTTGGAAGGCAGGAAGGTAGATAGGAAGGTTAAGCGAGAGGGAGGGAGGGAGGTAAGCAGGAAGGAGAGAAGGAGGAAGAGAAAGAAGAGAGGAAGGAAGAGAAGGAGGAGGAAGAAGGGATGAAAGAAGGGAAAGAGTGAGAGAAGTAGAGGGAGGTAAGGACGGAGGGAGGGAGAAAGGAAGGGAGGCAAGGAGAGAGGAAGGAAGCTGGGTGGTTTGGTAGGCAGGAAGGTAGGTAGGAAGGTTAAGCGAGAGGGAGGGAGGGAGGTAACCAGGTAAGGAGAAAGTAAGAGGGAGTTAAGGAGGGAGGAAGGGAGAAAGGAAGGGAGGCAAGGAGAGAGGAAGGAAGGGAGGTAGATAGGTACATACAAACGTTTTTATCAGGAACGTTGGTAGGTAGGAGGGCAGGAAAGGAGAAAGAACGGAAGGAAGGGGTGAGGGAGTTAGTTACATACAAACGTTTTTATCAGGAACGTTGGTAGGTAGGAGGGCAGGAGAGGAGAAAGAAAGGAAGGAAGGGGGTGAGGGAGTTAGGTACATACACACGTTTTTATCAGGCAAGCAGCAGCGAACACACAGGCCAGATTACGTCCCAGAGAGGCGGTACACACTTCACTAGCGGACGTGACACGACTCTCAACCCAGCCGCTAACAAAGACCAGACTCAGGACAACTCTTCCCTCCCTCCTTCCCTCCCTCCTTCCTTCCCTCCTTCACTCCTTTCTATCTATTTATCTACTTCTCTCCCTCTCTTTCTATCTACTTTATTTTACAGCAACGGAAGCAACTCAAGGGCAAAAATAAATAGAAACAAACAAACAAAAAAAAAGCTGTACCCCGCTCGTGTAAAAGAATACTGAGATAAGTGGTCAACTCTCTCTCTCTCTCTCTCTCTCTCTCTCTCTCTCTCTCTCTCTCTCTCTCTCTCTCTCTCTCTCTCTCTCTCTCTCTCTCTCTCTCTCTCTCTCTCTCTCTCTATCTCTCTCTCTCTCTCTCTCTCTCTCTCTCTCTCTCTCTCTCTCCTCCTCCTCAACCTTCTCAGAGAGAGAGCGAGCGAGAGAGAGAGAGAGAGAGAGAGAGAGAGAGAGAGAGAGAGAGAGAGAGAGAGAGAGAGAGAGAGAGAGAGAGAGAGAGAGAGAGAGAGAGATAATACCTTTCTCCCACTCTCTTTACCTTCGTCTAAAACAGTGTCACTAGCTACAAGGGAACGTAAGTGAAGGGAAGTGAACGAGGGTACACTTATTGCCTTAATCCCCAATTTACTTGCTGACTGAATTATTTACTAACTCTCTGACATACTACTTAAAACCGTGTACCCTACCTAGCTAAAAGGGAACGTGAGTGAAGGTAAGTGGAAGGTGAGTACTTACTGACGCCGGACAGGCCGGAATGACTGACAGGGAAGGACACGAACAACAACACTCACCTCTCTGTTGGGATAAAGAGAAAAAAAATGTTAGTAAATAATGGAATAAACGAGGAAAAGAAAAACGTAGTACACGAGTAGAATAGAAGGATACAAAAGAGTAATCGTGACTTTATTGTTCTTATTATCATTATTACTATTATTATCAGTAGAAGTAGTAGTAGTAGTAGTAGTAGTAGTAGTAGTAGTAGTCGTTGTAGTAGTAGTTAGTTTACCCAAGGAATGATTATGTTCCACTTTTTCCAAACACTTTGAATTTTGTTTGAATAACTTTGGCGATAACCAGAAAACTTTATTGAAAAACGTCGACCTGAGTGTGTGTGTGTGTGTGTGTGTGTGTGTGTGTGTGTGTGTGTGTGTGTGTGTGTGTGTGTGTGTGTGTGTACGTGCGCGACCCTTTCAAAACCTTTCCATCCTAACCCAATCACTCTCACTCCATTTTTATTCTAGGCCAAAAAAATAGACTATTGAATTTTAAGTACCGTTTTTTTGCAGATGTCAAATTTTTCTTCATTTTATTTCAATTTTCCTTTTCTTTACTTTTTCCAGGTGTCATATTTTCCTCGCTTTTTCGTTTCCTCGATTTTCCCCGAAGAGCGCTAAATCAGTGTTCTCGTCCAACTTTCTCTCTCTCTCTCTCTCTCTCTCTCTCTCTCTCTCTCTCTCTCTCTCTCTCTCTCTCTCTCTCTCTCTCTCTCTCTCTCTCTCTCTCTCTCTCTCTCTCTCTCTCTCTCTCTCTCTCTCTCTCTCTCTCTCTCTCTCTTTCATTATTTTTTGCCCTACTTTTTCGGTCCCAATCAATGCAACTTGGTTCGGTTCTGCTCTCTCTCTCTCTCTCTCTCTCTCTCTCTCTCTCTCTCTCTCTCTCTCTCTCTCTCTCTCTCTCTCTCTCTCTCTCTCTCTCTCTCTCTCTCTCTCTCTCTCTCTCTCTCTCTCTCTCTCTCTCTCTCTCTCTCTCTCTCTCTCTCTCTCTCTCTCTTTGTGTCTGTGGCCAGAGTTTGTTGATAACAGAACCAAGTTGCGATCTCTCTCTCTCTCTCTCTCTCTCTCTCTCTCTCTCTCTCTCTCTCTCTCTCTCTCTCTCTCTCTCTCTCTCTCTCTCTCTCTCTCTCTCTCTCTCTCTCTCTCTCTCTCTCTCTCTCTCTCTCTCTCACACACAACAAAAAAGCATTAAACAATATATCACGGTTACCATTTTTTTCTCTAGCTACCTATCAATGTATCTTCCAATCCCTATTTAAATCTATCTATCTATCTATCTATCTATATCTGTCTAACTGTTTATCCTTATATTCGTCTAAAAGTCTCTGTATCGTAAGGTGGAGTCAAGTCTTGTCGCATTAGCCAGGCTCGTACCGGCGGCTCATCCCTTCCGAAACCAAGGAAGGGAAGACACATTCACGCGATCGTCAAGCCGAGCCAAGCCGCCTTCACGCCAGCTTTTCAGGCGCTCGACACCCCCCTTACCACCAACATTACACCCACTACCTCCACCACCACCACCACCACCATCCAGAGAGAGAGCCGCAGACACTTACAGAAACCGAACACGATCAGGAAAAAAAAAGCAAGGGATAGAAGTAAGAAATACATTAGTCAATAAGCAAGCCATTTTTACGTCAGCTTACAGGCGCTCGACATCACCCCCACCACCACCACCACCATCATCATCGCCACCCAAGAGACAGAGACTGACGTAGGCAAGGCAGAGAAAAAAGAAACGGAAGGAAGGAAGAAATACATTAGTCTATAAGCAAGCCATCCTTACGTCAGCTTACAGGCGCTCGACATCACCCCCCCCCCACACACACACACACACACCACCACCACCACCATCGCCATCCAAGACACAGAGACAGACGTAGGCAAGGCAGAGAAAAAAGAAGGAAGGAAGAAAAACATTAGTCTATAAGGAAGCCATTTTAATGTCAGCTTACGAGCGCTTGACACCCCCCCCACCAGCACCACCACCACTATCGCCACCCAAGAGACAGAGACAGGCGTAGACAAAGGCAAATAAAAAAAAAGGAAGGAAGAAATACATTCGTGTTTAAGCAAGCCATCTTCAATCCAGCTCATACGGAAGATAATTAAACTGAGGTGAGGTGAGGTGAGGTGAGGCGAAGTAAGATGAGGTGAGGTGTGTGAGGTGAGGTGGGTGAGGTGAGGTGAGGTGAAGACAATAACATAATTACCGAGGGCAGCGGAGACAGATAATTAATGGAACTGGTAATGAAGAGATTAATAATTCGGGATTGCTAAGACTGTCCCTTAATTACACCTGGTGCTGAAGAGACGGATAAGCAGATATAGACAGAAAGACACACACAAACAAACAAACAACAACAAAACGTATATATGTAAAGAACCAACCAGAAGACAGACAGACAGACAACCACAGACACATACACACGACGACAAGAAGTGACACAAAGACAGACACAAACAAACACAGAGGCACACACACACACACACACACACACACACACACACACACACACACACACACACACACACACACACACCAAAAGTTATATGTAAAAAAAAAACCAAGAAGACAGACAGACAGAAAAAAAAAACTCACACATACACACGACGACAAAAGGTGAGACAAGAACGGACACAGACAAGCACAGAGGCAGGTGAACAGAGCAGAGGCAGTGCAGGTAGGAGGCAGGCAGGTAGGCAGGTAGGAAGGCAGGTGACAAGGGGAGATAATTAAGGCGTCAGGACCCTGGAGGCAGACGGGACTGACGGACGGACGACCACCACCATTACCACCACCACTACCACCATTACCACCACCACCACCACTACCACCGCCGCCGCCACCTCATAGTTCATCAAAGTTTGAGACCCAGACTATTGCTTCTCGCAGTCCTGGCAAGCGTAAGGGGGGGCGGGGAGGGGTGGGGGTATACTACTTCCTCTACTCCCTCTCCTCCTCTACTCTCTCTGAATGCAATGCCTGTTTTTTGTTGTTTGTTTGTTTTTTGTCTCGTTGTGAAGTTGTGTTGCCGTTCTCATTTTGATCTGGGTGGACTTATTTCTCGGCGTAACCACAATTATATTACAGGAATCAATCAGTCACCTTTAATATAATTACTACAAGATTAATTCATGGATGGTAAGTCTCTCTCTCTCTCTCTCTCTCTCTCTCTCTCTCTCTCTCTCTCTCTCTCTCTCTCTCTCTCTCTCTCTCTCTCTCTCTCTCTCTCTCTCTCTCTCTCTCTCTCTCTCTCTCTCTCTCTCTCTCTCTCTCTCTCTCTCTCTCTCTCTCTCTCTCTCTCTCTCTCTCTCTCTCTCTCTCTCTCTCTCTCTCTCTCTCTCTCTCTCTCTCTTTTTTGCCAGGTTCCTGTCCCTCAGCACATCATCACAACCAGGTTCGACCTCTATTTGAATGCTCTGAACCACTTAGAATTTTAGTAACCAGACCATACGGAGACCATGGCTTTGAACTTTTCCCTATATAGATCTCTTTTCGGCCTGTTTCTATCCTCCTGTAACTCACCATAAGAAGACTTGATCTCTACTACTGTGCTGAGTCGTGTACAAATCTTGATTACTTGACAATACGTACACACACTAAAAAAATATCGTTACAGGGGGGGTCCGATGAGTTTCACACTGAGCAACCCGGTAATCTCGGCAGGGTTGGTAAAAGTGCGATCACCCCCACCACCTCAGCTCTGCTGGGGGGAGCAGGACAGGACCCTCGTAAGGGAGAGATAGAGAGGAAGGGAGAGACTGAGATACTATATATCACTATAATATTAACGGAGTGATTTGGATGCCACTTGTTTAAGCTTTATATTCACAAATTATAAAACAATAATGTTCATATGATATACGTAACAGCGATGGGTAGAGCTATTACCCCATGTCAAAGACTAAAACATCAACCATCAACGCATGTCAGATTAGATCAGTTCATAATGTGCCATTCTGGAACTAATATTGCAACTGAACGTGTCTTTTCTCTCATGATCAGGCTGTGGGCATCTGAAAAAAGAAAAACACAACTTCAAATTGCAACGCTAAAAGCATTGCTAAAAGCATTCTAATATAATTAAAGCAACCATGCCTGTGCTGTTTTTCTAACCATGCGTAATATATACGATGCTCCTATGGCGAATGTCTAACAATAACTCAAGGGGTTCATCATAATTATTGTCTCCTAAATGGACGACATTTTAAGTATCCACTTGTGAATGAAGTGTTAAAGCATAATTTCATCACCCAAACACGTCAACATTATAAAGCTACATACAACACAGATCAGGTCACTTCGACGAAGACTCCACCTGTGTGTTTCGTGAAGCGTTACTGTGCCAACTTAAATTCTACTACTTCATTTACGAGTCCCGCACACATGATTCAGGCAAGTGAAAGCCACACCCAACACACGCAGTGATACCAACATGAGTAGCATGTTATCAATGGCTTCGTTCTAGGTGTCAGTTTGTATAGTGCTGAATGTGTAACGATACTTATTTGCTAGTGTGTGTACATTAGAGTTTAGAGCTTTTGCCTACATATATCTGTTCTCGGTCTGTTCCTGCCCAGAGCACCTCACCACAAGTTTCCTGAACCTCTACCAGTGTGCTGAGGATCACACTCGAGTTTTAGTAGAAAGATAATACAAACATCATGGCTAAGAGTTTTTGCCTACATATATCTGTTCTCGGGTTGTTCCTGCCCCCGCACCTCACTACAAACACCATCGATCTCAACGTATATTGTATCTCAGAGTTCTTGCTTTACATAAATCGGTTCTCACTTTGTTCCTGCCCCCTGCACCTAACTACACGTACCCAGACCTCTGTACCAGTGTGCTGAAAGCCATGCACGTCACACTCTCAGCAACCCGGCGCCATTATTCACTCTCTCTGCCTTCACAAACTAACCTGTCACTCCTACTCGATTCCCGCTGGCTGACTCGATGCCGACGACAATCTATTTGCTATTTACGCATGCTGTTTGTGATGCGACTGTCCGTCCTCCCACAACGAAGTCTGCAAAGTGTGTGTGTGTGTGTGTGTGTGTGTGTGTGTGTGTGTGTGTGTGTGTGTGTGTGTGTGTCACGTTTAGGCTGTCCCACTACGAAGGACAGGTATAAGATTCGTCGTGGCCTTGTTTCATACTTGTGTCGCATATTCATGGAAAGAGCAGGAATTACAATGGTGTTCAGGACCTAAACAAACTCAATATTTTCTCTAATCCATCGACTTAACGTAATAGAGATACAATTACATCACATCCTCCATCCACATGCACTATACGTTCAATCTCTTATACACAGTAATTTGTATAACTTACCTATTCACTTATTTTTGTCTTTGCGTTGCAGATGAAAGACCCCTTCAATACGGGCTTCAATTCCATCAGTCCTCCACCCACACTACACACATTCAGTCTCAAACACGAGCCCCGACTGTCAAGTGTTTACATCGAGCTCCATCTGCACACACCACACGCACACAGAGCGGCTGTCAAGTAACCTCTATGGCCAACCCAACTCTTTCCTGCCTGACTCCCGCCTCTTAAATCGCGTCCTTCTAGTCTCCCATCCACCCTACACACACACACACACACACACACACACACACACACACACACACACACACACACACACACACACACACAAACACACACACACACAAGCACGGGACCATTAACCAAGAACTGAGCGGCATTCGTCTCATCCAGTCCGTCAAGTAACCTCTATACCCAATCTTCCTCTTTCCAGCCCGACGCCCGCCTCACAAGTATCTGTATCGAGTCCTTCTATTCCCCTTGCCCTCCCTACACTCTCACGCGGCACCATTAGGCAGGAATTAAGCGGCATCCACCCAGTGCGCTCCCCTCCTTCAACTGATGGGTTCCAGTCTTTCACAGTACGAGGGAATGCGAGGGGGAGGATCAACACACCACTGCTGCCGCTGTTGCAACTAAATTTGATGGTTTGTCCCTCGGTGTCTTGCTCTGTTTCTCTTTTTTTATGCGGGAAGAGCATGTTTTGGGTATTTTTTTTATTTTTTTTATAATGTTTTGCACGTAATATGGAAGGGAAAACAAATTATAACTCTACATCCGTGTCTTCCTCTCTCTCTCTCTCTCTCTCTCTCTCTCTCTCTCTCTCTCTCTCTCTCTCTCTCTCTCTCTCTCTCTCTCTCTCTCTCTCTCTCTCTCTCTCTCTCTCTCTCTCTCTCTCTCTCTCTCTCTCTCTCTCTCTCTCTCTCTCTCTCTCTTTTTTTATTTAAACAAATTTTTACAAAAAAAGGAGGCTCAAAATTACACTTTTTAGGTATAATTATTCTAAGAGCCTGTGTATGGGACAAATTGAATTGTCGAATGTTGAAACATACAATCATACAAATACAAAATACGAAAAAGTAAAGAAAAACATGTAAAAACAATATGGAATAATGTCAGTTTGTCACTTCATATTTATAGTTTATAGCACTAGCGCACTTGGGTGTCCCTCACACCACCTGTGAGCAGCCAGCTTTACCTGCTGCGTGCTCATGTTCTCCACTTGGGGAGTGGCTGCCGTGAACATGTTCCACAGGCGTGTGGTCCTGGCTGTATATGTGCGCTGGTGCTGCCTGGAGTGTGATCGAGGCACCTCCACGAGCTGGTCACCAGAGTGTAGTCCGGGTGAACCTCTGAGCAGCGCGTGGAGGGAGCCTCAAGCTGCTGAGGTGGGGAACCCCCTGCACCTGGGCTTTGTGACACACCACCAGTGCTGAGACATCACGGCGGTGCTCGCTGGCCTCCACCAGACGCAGTGCTCGTCGCTGCACTGCGTCGAGCCTCTGCATGTGGGTGGCAGCACTCGCCATCCAGCACAGGGCACCGTACTCCAGATACGGACGTATCTGTGCCTTGAAGAAAGTGAGGATGCCCCGTGGGTCGAGGGATCCCGCTACTCTTCGCAGGGCAGAGACTCGAAGGGAGGCCTGGCGGGCAACAGCTCGGACGTGGAGGTCGAAGCGCAGGCTTTGGTCCACAGTCACTCCCAGGACCTTGATGTGGTCCTGCGTCTTCTCCGGGGCGAGGGTGACCTGCCACTCCTCTCCCCACTGCTCCACCAGGCGGGAGAGTGTGCAGTCATCGGCGTAGGCTGACACTGCCGATAGCTGCCGGAGGAGATCGTCGATATATATGTTCCACAGGATTGGGCCAAGCACGGAACCCTGTGGAACTGAGGCATGCACTGGTGAAGGCCTTGATGACTGCCCGTTGATCACCACCTGAAGGGTCCTCCCCTGGAGGTAATCCTTGAGCAGCATAAGTAGGGCACCCTGGACACCTTTAGCGCGAAGCTTCTCAATGAGCCCCGCGTGCCAAACCCTGTCAAAGGCTCCAGCAATATCCAGGGCTACCACGAGTGTGTCCAGGCCTTCATCCAGTGCGTCTTGCCAATCCTTGGAGAGGAGGAGGAGGAGGTCCGCGGTGGACCGGCCAGGCCTGAAGCCAAACTGTCTATCTGAGAGGAGATGGCTCTCACTCAGATGCTGACAGATGACTGCAGCCACCACACGCTCCAGCACCTTGCCCACCACAGAAAGCAAGGAGATGGGCCTGTAGTTGCTGGGCTCGGACCTCGAATTTTTCTTGTGGACCGGAACCACATGCGCCTCCTTCCATAGTGAAGGCCACTTGCACTCCCTCAGGCAAGACGTGAAGACGGCGGAGAGAGGACCTGAGAGCTCCTTGGCACAATTCTTGAGGAGGCGTGGGCTTATGTCATCCGGGCCAACGGCTTTACCTGCGTCCAGCGCGCTGAGCAGCCGCTCAACCTGCCCTGCCGTCACCGACACAGAGGAGGCCTGGTGAGTGGAGGGACGGCATGGGGTTGGTTAGCCCCCTGCCGCTCCTTAACGAGACTCCACCACGTTTTGTTGCCAACTCCTGGGCCGCAAAGTTTCCGCTGCTGGTCCTCTCTCTGTCGCCTCTTCGCCCACGCGCAGGTAGCTGTCATCCGTTTGCAGGCCTCCCGGTGTTGGACCTTATTTTGGCGTGACGGATGACGCTTGTACCTCTCCCGGGCGGCATGCTTGGCCTCGGCAGCAACCCGGCAACGGAAACCGAACCAAGCGGGGTCACTAGGCCTCTCTCTCTCTCTCTCTCTCTCTCTCTCTCTCTCTCTCTCTCTCTCTCTCTCTCTCTCTCTCTCTCTCTCTCTCTCTCTCTCTCTCTCTCTCTCTCTCTCTCTCTCTCTCTCTCTCTCTCTCTCTCTCTCTCTCTCTCTCTCTCTCTCTCTCTCACTTCTTTTCTAGGGAAGAGTACGTACTGGGTAGGTTTTTTATAATGTTGCTTTGCTCGTCTCTGGAAGGGAAGATAAATTATAACTACTTGGTAGGGCCTCGCACGCCCAAATATGGAATTAACAATTTGTATTTAATCAATCTCATACCCAACAAATACGGAATCATGATCAGGAGAGGGAAAACAGAAACCAACTCTATTCGCTAAGGTTTTGCTCACCTTAATACAGAAGAAACAACCATATTTTTTTCATAATCTATCTCGTACCAAACTGAATAGCGTTTTCTATATTTTCTTTTTTGTCTATTCCACCTCTTTTCTCTACAGCCTCACTCCACATCTCCCGGCTACTGAAGTGCCACGTATTTCTTTTTATATAATCAGTCTTTCATTAATAACTGTATCCCCGTATTGAAGTCAAGCGTTTGAAAGTCAGAGGGCGTTAGTAATCACAGGGAGGAAATACTCTTATAAAAGAACATCAGAACACAACGTAAGTGAGCGTTTTCATTTCCTTTATAATCGATATAAAAAAATACTCTCAGCTACTCTTAGCATTTGAATGTGAGGTTTTATTTAGAAGAGGATTTTACCCCTTTTCTCTTCCTTCCTCTTCCTCCCTTCCCCTTCCCTTCTTCCCCTCTTCATCTTTCTTCTTGTCCTCCTCGTCTAGCTTTCATTTTCCTTTCCAGCTACACAATCTGTTTTTCTCGTAATTTTCCAGTTTCTCGTTCCTCTCTTCCCTTCTCTTCGTCCTTTTTCCTCATTCCATCTTTCCTCTTGTCCTCCTCGTCTAGCTTTCATTTTCCTTTCCAACTACACAATCTGTTTTTCTCGTAAGTTTCCAGTTTCTCGTTCCTCTCTTCCCTTCCTTTCTCTTCCTCCTTCTTCCTCATTCCATCTTTCCTCTTGTCCTCCTCGTCTTTCACTTTCCTTTCCAACTGCACCGACCTTTTTATTTTTTTTCAAGTTTCCCATTCCCTTCTCTCTTCTCCCTCATTCCATCTTTACTCTTTTCCTCCCCGCCTTCCATTCCTTTTCCTTTTCCTCTACACCGTCTTTTTTCTCTTTTTCCATCTCCCTTTCTACTCTTCCCCTTTCCATCTTTCCTTTTTTTTCCTCGCCTTTCTTTAATTTTTCTTTCCCCTACGTCTTTTTTCTCTCTGGTCCATTCTCCCTAACCCTCTTTCCTTTTCTCCTCATCCTCCCCGTTCCTCCTCCTTTCTATACCCCGCCTTTCCTGTTCCTAATCCAATATTCTCTCCCCACTTTTTTTCTCTCTCCCCTCACTCCTTTCCCTCATGCTTTCTTCTTCCCTGCTCTTTCTTCCTTCTTCTTCTTCTTCTTCTTCTTCTTCTTCTTCTTCTTCTTCTTCTTCTTCTTCTTCTTCTTCTTCTTCTTCTTCTTCTTCTTCTCCTCCTCCTCCTCCTCTTCCTCCCTCCTTTCTCTCCCTTCAGATCCCACGATGCGGCCTCAATGTAAACACAAGCCGCGGCGGAGCGTTCCCAAGTCAGCTGATCGCATGTAAACAGAATCAGCTGACGGGCGGCCTTAGGTAAATGGGCGAGCGAGGAAGGTTGGTGGCTATTGGAAGAGGAAGAGGAGGAAGAGGAAGAGGAGGAGGACGAGGAGGAGGAGGAGGAGGAAGATATGGCGGAGAGGGAGGAGGAGGAAGAGAAGGTTATTGATTTACATAAAGGTTAAAAGGTTGAATACAAAAGACTATAAAACAACACGAGAAGACAAATGGATGGAAAGAAATTGAAGAATACGAATATGAACAAGAAGAACAAGATGAAGGAAGAAGGAGGAGGAGGAGGAGAAGAAGGAAGAAAAGAACAACACGAGGAAGATGATAGGGATGGTGGCGTTCAATAAGAAGAGGGGAAGGAAGAGAAGAAGAAGAAGGAGGAGGAGGAGGAGGAGGAGGAGGAGGAGGAGGAGGAGGAGGAAAGAGGGGGCAGGATGTTCGCTAATGGAGGTGGAAGTATATATGTGCGTGGAAGGAGAAAGACAGGAACGGAGATGAAGGAAGAGAGAAAAAAGACAGACAGAAAGACGAAGTGACACAGAAGAAGGGCAGGAAATGGTGTGTGTGTGTGTGTGTGTGTGTGTGTGTGTGTGTGTGTTTAAGGGACAGGAGAGGAGATGGAATGAGAAAGAAAACAAACAGAATGACAGATGAGAGAGAGAGAGAGAGAGAGAGAGAGAGAGAGAGAGAGAGAGAGAGAAAAAAAATTGGTGATAACTGTCTGCTTTACTTGAACGTTCATAATACTATCGTTATCACTACTACTACTACTACTACTACTACTACCACGTTTACAAGTAATATCACCTTTATGAAACCACACCCACACACTTGTTCGCTCGCTCGCTCGCTCTCTCGTGAGTTTCCCAATTCGCGTTGCATTGTACCACACAACTTGCCGCCCTCCATCGCCGACGCATTCAGCAACAGCCTCCAGCCTCAACTTACACGCTACGAATGCCTATTATGCCTCCTCCTCCTCCTCCTCCTCCTCCTCCTCCTCCTCCTCCTCCCGCTCAACCACCTCCTCCTTTCCATCTTGTCCCTACTTCCACTTCTTCTTTTGATCTTGTTTTTTTTTATGTTCCTGATCGTTTTCTTCTTCCTTCTCCTCAACATCTTCTTGTTATGCTTCTATTCGGGTTATTCTTCTTCCTACTTCTCCTCCTTATCTGCATTCCGTTTCCCTCCCGCCCTCCCTCCTTCCGTCTCTTCCTTTCGCCTTTCCTCCCTTCACTACCTCCTCCTCTTCCTCCTCCTCCTTCTAGTCCTTATTCTCCGTCCGTATTGCCTTTCTCCCATCCGTCATCCTTCCTCCGTCTCTTATTCCTTCCCTCTTTCCTTTCCTCCGTCATTCTCCCCTTCTTTCCCTCCCTCCCCATCTTCTCTTCCTTCGCCTCACCAATCTTTCCTCCGTCAAGCTCCCTTTCTCTTGTTCCCTGCATTACCCTCCCTTCCTGTCCCTCCCTCCCTCCCTTCCTCTATTCCCGCTCCGGCCCATTCTGGCTTTCATTCGCCTGTGAAAAATGTGACCCCGAGCGTCCCACTAGCATCCCTTCCTCTCCTCCAGCCTATTAAGTCGTCCTGCTCCCCTTCTCCGCGATACTTTGGCCAGCTCTGTAGCCGGCTAAAGACATAACGAGCCTACCTATACGTAGCTATACTGGGTCACGGTAGACGATGCTTAGGGTCGTATTATAAAACATTTCGTCGCCCAAGAACACAAATTTGACCAGACTTTCGTAGGAGTTGTGGGCATTTCCAGGAGTGGCTTTATGACCCTGGTGGTAGTTTGACCCTTCTTCTGTACCGTGAACCTAAAGAAACACTCATTAGAACCCGACTGACCCCCTCTTTGACCTTTAGAAAGAGTTGATGTGAGAAGCGAAAGTGTCTTAAAATATCGGCCTAAATGTAATAGTGACCGGATGACCCCCTTTATCGAGGCACTGGGGAAGGTATTCTTAGACGTCTCGGCCCCTCAGCTCGCCTGTTTGAAAAGCCTCTCGTAGAAATTACAGCATGGGATTTTCATGGACTGTTTTGTGAGCCTAGTGATAGTTCGACACGGCTTCTGCACCATGAACGGGAGACCCACCCATGAAAACCCGCTTAACATTCTCTGTGGCCTTGGATAAATATTCGTAGTGGAAGCCAACGGTGCCAGATTGTCTTACTCAGCCTCTTATATTTACCGACTTCCGACCCAAAAACTGTCTCGTGGACTCTAATAAGGAGATTCACTTATAATTATCGTTAAAATAGTTGATTCCCGATGTTTCTTGGCAATAGTTAGGTGTCAGAAACCGGTAAATACTATGTTCTGAGTACGATAATCTGGCAACGGTGGAGGGAAAGTTTTGTTTAGTCGGCGCAACATCTGTGGTCATATGCCGGAAACGGTGGTGGGAGCACGATACGGTGAAGAATAAGGACAGATGCATAAGGTCTCTGCGGCTGCCCCCCTTAACCCATCCGCTGTGATTGGCACGGATTTGGCTTTCAGTGGTAGCCCGGTAACATATACTCCCAGGACTTTTTCTGCTTCTGTGGTGGATAGTGGAGTGTTTCACATGTGGTATTGGTGTGCTCGATATCCTCTCCCAAGGTGAAGTATTTTACATTTTTCTTCACTGAATTGTAGCAGCCACTTTGTGTTCCATTCCTGTGGCTTGGTGAGGTCTGACTGTAGGAAATCCACAGTCAAGGGGTTAAGGAAGCCATAAGCGAGGGACGAGAGATGGGAGGCTGGGAGGCGTGTTTCTGTGGCCTTGGAAAACAGTCGTAATGGGAGTCCGATACGCTTCAGAGTAAGGACGGATAATGAGGTCTCCACGGTTGCCCCCCTTAAGGAAGCTATAGGCAAGGGACGAGGGATGGGAGGCTGGGAGGCGTGTTTGTGTGGCCTTGGAAAACAGTCGTAATGGGAGTCCGATACGTTGAAGAATAAGGACGGATAATGAGGTCTCCACGGTTGACCCCCCCTAAGGAAGCTCTAGGCAAGGGACGAGGGATGGGAGGCTGGGAGGCGGGTCTGTCTGTTCGTCCGTCTGTCTGTCTGTGGGTCTGGCCGGGTAAGTGGATCTAGGCGAATGGATTTGTCGGCGATAGCAAGCGTTGGCGGCCGTGATTGGCTGTGCCCGGGGTCGCCTCCAGCCAATTGTGTCCATCCCTCAGGCCTGACGATGCTGCTCCCGCTTATCCCCCCCTCCCTTCTCTCTCTCTCTCTCTCTCTCTCTCTCTCTCTCTCTCTCTCTCTCTCTCTCTCTCTCTCTCTCTCTCTCTCTCTCTCTCTCTCTCTCTCTCTCTCTCTCTCTCTCTCTCTCTCTCTCTCTCTCTCTCTCTCTCTCTCTCTCTCTCTCTCTCTCTCTCAAACAAACAAACAAACATAACACTAACAAAAATAACAGCAAGAGACGTGTCAACAAATACAAAAATAGAAAGTAAGAGAAAGGAAAAATCAACAACAACATGGAAAGAGAACAAAACCAAACAGTCGTGAAAGAATACGAGGAAGGGAAAGGAGGGGAGGGGAGGGGAGGGGAAGGGAGGGAAGGTGAGGAAAGGGAAGGGAAGGCAAGGAAAAGGGAATGAAAGGAGGAAGGGAGACGAGAAGGAAAGGAAAGGAAAGGGAAGGGAAGGAAACGGAACGGAAAGGAAAGGAAAGGGAAGGAAAGGAAACGGAACGGAAAGGAAATGGAAGGAAAGGAAACGGAACGGAAAGAGAAGGGAAAAGGAGGGAGGAAAAGCTAAGGAAAGAAAAGGAAAGGGAAGGAAGGAGAGGGAAGGAAAGGCAAAGGGAATGGGAAACAAAGAGTTGGGGATGAGAGGGATGGGAAGGATAGAAAAGAGGAGTAAGGTGAGAACGGAGGGGAAGGAAGGGAAGGAAAGGGAGGAAAAAGAAAAGGAAATGGAAGGTGGTAGTTATCGGGAGTGAGGGGGTGAAGAGGAGGAGGAGGAGGAAACATGGAAACATGGACTAGCAGGCAACAGAAAACCTGTTGGCTCATTACTAGGCTGCCTGCGTTCAGTGATTTAATCAATCCGGTTGCCACAGGAGTGGCTTGCAGGGAAGGATTAAAGCACTTGTTTACCTACTCTTGGGAACGTTCAGTTCACACCCGTTACAGCAAAGTGGCGATCAATGCGTTTCTTGAAGGAGTTGATGGTCTCTGCGCTAACCACTTCTGCTGGAAGGCTGTTCCAGTGGCGAACAACTCTATTCGAGAAATAACTCCTGCCGATGTCGGTATTGCATCGCTTTGCTTGAATTGTTTTTCCGTTGTTTCTTGTTCTCAGGTTAGTTTGTAGCGTGAAGAGTTTGGAGTGATCAACGTTGCTGAGCTTGTTCAGGTACTTAAAGACTTGCATCATGTCTCCCCGCAATCGTCTCTTTTCCAACGTGAAGAGGTTGAGTCGCTCGAGTCGTTCTTCATAGGGTTTCGTCCTCAGTGATGGTATCATCTTCGTGGCGCGGCGCTGTACTCTCTCAAGTAATTCAATGTCTTTCCTATAATTAGGAGACCAGAATTGCACGGCGTATTCCAGGTGGGGCCTTACCAGCGAATTATACAAGGATAACATAACTCCCGGCGTCTTGTATTCGAAGTTCCTCGATATGAACCCAAGCATTGTATTGGCTTTCTTACAGGCGGACTTGCAGTGTTTTGTTTGTTTCAAGTCACTGCTGATGGTGACCCCGAGGTCTCTTTCCTCTTGCACAACATGTAGTGGTTCGCCACCCATGTGGTATATGTGGTTGCTGTTTCTGGATCCGATATGCATTACTTTACATTTGGTAGTGTTGAAGGACATCTGCCATTTTTCTGACCACCGAGTGATCTGGTCCAGGTCTCTCTGGATAATTTCGCAGTCTGCCGTCGTGAGGGCCTTCCCACCCACCTTTGTGTCGTCGGCAAATTTTTAAAGATTGGATTTTAATCCTAGTTCTAGGTCGTTGATATATATGATGAAAAGTATGGGTCCCAGCACTGACCCCTGTGGCACTCCACTTGTGACCGGGAGCCACTCGGAGGCCTGTCCGTTGAGTACAACTCGTTGTTTTCTTTCAGTGAGCCAGTCTTTGATCCACGCTGTCAGATCGTCGCCTAATCCCGCCGACTTAAGTTTCTTGAGGAGTCTTTCATGTGGCACTTTGTAAAAGGCTTTCTGAAAGTCTAGATATATAACATCACTGGGGATATGATTATCCCAGTTTTCATAGATTCCTTGGAAGAAGTCCAATAAATTGGTTAAGCATGAGCGCTTGTTCCTGAAACCGTGCTGAGCATCGGAAATGATGTTGTTGTCTTCAAGGAACCTAACGAGTTTGTCTCTGATGATCTTCTCGAGGATTTTTCCCGCCACTGAGGTCAAGCTGATAGGTCTGTAGTTTAGGGCCACGCTTTTGTCTCCCTTTTTGTAGATCGGTGTTACGTTCGCTTGTTTCCAGTCTTTTGGGACTTTGTTTTGTTGTAGTGACAGATTGTAGATGGCGGTGAGTGGCTTGAGGATTTGCTGCTTGAGTTCCTTGAGCAGCCTGGGTGACAAGTCGTCGGATCCTGTGGACTTGTTTGTCTCGAGTTTGTCTAGGTACTTTTTCACATCCCGTTCTTCGATTGTACCAATTTCTAGGGGAGTGATTCCCATCGGTGGGGAAGGGCTCTCGGGTACGGACTGGGTATTCTCGACCGTGAACACAGACGCGAAGTTCCTGTTTAGGATTTCGACCATTTGTCTACTGTCCTGTGTTAGTACGTCACTTTCATCTTTTAGGGGACCGATATTGCTTTTTGTCTTCTTTTTGGTTCTTATATACGTGAATAACTTTTTCGGGTTGGACTTGGCTTCGCGTGCAATTTGCTTTTCATAGTCGCGTTTACTCTGGCGATGAGTGTTCTGCAAGCTCTGAGGCTTTGATGGTACTGTTCGCGTGCCTCGTCAGTGCTGTTTTCCTTTAGCAAGTTGTATTTTCTCTTCTTCAAATTAATCGCCCGTCGAACTTGGGTAGTCATCCATGGTGTGCTTGTGGCATTATTTGTTCTCCTTGTCTTCATGGGAACAGTCGTTCTCTCTATCTCCAGGAATTTGTTCTTAAAGCCGCTCCACGCGCCGTCCACCGGAGTGAGGTTCATGGGTTCCCAAGTTGTCTGGGTTAGCAGCTCACGAGCGAAGTTAAAATTGGCTTTTTTGTAGTCTGGAATCTTGGACGTGTTTTCGGTGAGTTCATGGTCTGTTCTGATCTTTAGGCGAATTAGGTGATGGTCGCAACCATCCAGTTTTTCGCCGACTTGACATTCACGTGTGAGATCTGAATCACTCACGAGTACTAGGTCTAATAAGTTATTTTCCCTCGTCGGTTGGGTAACAATCTGAGTAAGAAAAGTGTCTTCTAACATTTCAAGCAATCTGTTACCCTCCCGATCTCCAATCATCGTGGTCCAGTCAATGTTGGAACAGTTAAAGTCCCCGATAATGACTGACTGTTTGTTTTGTGTTATGGTGTGAATTTCCTCGTACAGCGCTTCGTCGTCCGCTGCTTGTTGCTTTGGAGGTCTGTAAACGGTTCCAATCGTTATTTTGTTGTGCTTGCTAGTCTCCAGTTCAACATATACAGTGTCATATTTCTCTGAGTCTTCTTTGGTTATTTCCACGGCAGGGTATTAAATTTTGTTCTTGACGTAACAGATAACACCTCCTCCTTTCTTGTGAAGTCTGTTTTTGTAGAAGCTCTCGTATCCCGGAATTGAGAATTCGGTCATTAGGTGGTCAGAGGTGGCCCACGTTTCGGTGATGGCAATCACGTCCGGACTTTCTACGTCAACATAGGCAAGTAACTCATCCCGTTTGGGTATTAAGCTCCGCGCGTTGGTGTATAGGACAGAAATGTCCTTCTTGACTTCAACGCTTCGAGGCACAGTAGTCTGGTGTCTGCTTGTGTTCTCTGTTGGGGGCCTTGGTGTGTAATGAGCGGTCCCTACTGGGTGGTTGTTTACGATACATTGGTGCCCCTCCCGCGCTCGGAGTTTTTTGAGAACAAAAGTACCTCCTCGTTCAGCAACCTACCAAGCCGTGCTGAGCCAATCGCATTGAGGTGAAGACCGTCAGGACGGAAAAGGTCGGGGATATCATAGAAATGATCCCACTGACTTGCGAACGAAACTTCCTCGTCCTGGCAGAGGTGCTTCAGTCTGTTGTTGATGTTCGACGCCTTTCTGTGGAAGCCTGTGAAGGCGTCGATTCTCGGAAGAATCCCGGAGACAAAGATGTGGCCTGACTTTTCTTTGAAGCGGATGAGGAGGAGGAGCAACCCCCCCCCCTCACACATACTCACGAAAAAGGCAACAACAACAACAATAATAATCAACAACGAAGCTCACCACCACCACCACCACCACCAGTACCACCACCACCACCACCGCCACCAGTACCACCACCACCACCACCACCACTACCAAAAGCACCAACACTAGGAACACCAACACTGACAATAGCACCCAAAACAAAGGTGATGGGAGTGGAGGAGGAGGAGGAGGAGGAGGAGGAGGAGGAGAGCTGGTCTGACAGGAGCACGAATGGTCTCTCTCTCTTGGATATACTTCATCCCTTCTAACAGCATTGCCTTGCCCTTCCCTTCCCTTCCCTTCCATTCCATTCCCACCCCTCCCCTGCCCTGCCCTGCCCAGCCTTGCCCTTCCCTTCCCTTCCCTTTAATTTCCTTCCATTCCCTTTCCTTCTCTTCCTTTGCTTTCCCTTCTCTTCCCTTCCTTAACCCTTCCAATGGAGCCCCTCCCTTCCCTCTTTCCTTCCTTCTGTTTTGACATTCCCATTTCCTTCCCTTCCTTTCCCTCTTCATTCCTCTTCCTTTTTAACCAGATTCTTCTATTCTTTTCCCTTCCTTCCCTTCCTTCCTAACAGCGCCCCTCAGTTCATTCCTTTCCTTCTTTCTCTCCCTTCCCCTCTCTATTTTCTTTCTTTCTTTCCCTTCTCATTCTTTCCTTCACAAGCCACCCTTCCCTTCACTCCTTTCCCTATATCCTTCCTTTCCTTCTTTCTCTCCCTTCCCCTCCCTCTTTTCCTTGCTCCTTCTATCCCTCCCCTACCTTCCCTTTCTGCTCTTGCCAGCCTCGGGGCTTTGGATGGTTGCGAAAGGTGTGTGTGTGTGCGTGCGTGCGTGTGTGTGTGTGTGTGTGTGTGTGTGTGTGTGTGTGTGTGTGTGTGTGTGTGAGAGAGAGAGAGAGAGAGAGAGAGAGAGAGAGAGAGAGAGAGAGAGAGAGAGAGAGAGAGAGAGAGAGATTTGCAACACATATTGGATCAGATCTTAGACTCCTCTCTTTTCGAAACAGCGCTGTGACTAGTGAAGGCTAGGAAGGCATTTCGCAGCGCGGGAGAATAAAAGATTAGCAGGAGAGGGAAGGCGGGGGAAAGGGGATCGGCAGAGGGCTGAAAGAGGATTGGAGCGGGTTAAGAAGGCGGCAAAGCGGAGGGGAGAAAATAGAGGACTTGAAGAAAACAGAATAGCAGAAATAAAAGAATAAAGATAAGGATAAAAGGAGGATAAAAGGATAAGACGAGGATGAGGAATGGGATGATAGAGAGATAGAAAGTGACTGATAGGAAAGAGTGCAATGATTTCTTAAGCTTGTAATGTGTATATTGGTAGTGACGTGTGTGTGTGTGTGTGTGTGTGTGTGTGTGTGTGTGTGTGTGTGTGTGTGTGTGTGTGTGTGTGTGTGTGTGTGTTGCGAAGAAACTCGTTTGATATTGTGTGTAAGAGATCGAGAAATTCTATTCATCTTTATCTTGTTCTTTTTTTTCTCTAGTTCTTTTACCTCCTCTGACCATTACTATTACTATTATCATTTCTATATTTAGTTTAGTTATCATGGACAGCATG
>NC_066510.1:14381597-14389097 GCF_024679095.1 Eriocheir sinensis | reverse complement strand
CTCCCTCGAGAGGGCTTATGCTCGCTGCCTAAGTCCCTGGATTATACGTTACCAATTTGCACAAACTTTCCCTAATCCCTCTGGGTTTCCTCCGCCTTTTATTTTGGTTATTGAAATGTCTAATTCTCTTCCTCTTGGTCTAATTTCTTACTATTATTTATCTTATTTTCCGTCTTACTTTCCCATTACAACTTACTACCTATTATTACTACAACTGCTTACTTTTTTTTTCTTTTTTTGTTTGTTATTGACATCTCTTAATTCTCTTAATCGTTTTTTTTTTACTTTCTATTATAATTTTCTCTTATTTTCCGTCCTGCTTCCTTATTTTTCCGTTCTTATTTCGCGTCCGGTTTCCCTACATTTCCCTACTCATTTTCTTCTTGTTTTCCGTCTGACTTTTTCACTTTTTCTTTCTCATTTTGTCTTTGCTTTTTTTCCTATACTGTTGTGCCTCTTAGATCTCCTGCTCTCACTTTTTCCTCTTACTTTTCCCTTTATACTTTTTCTTCCTACCCCTTTTTTTGTTTCTTACTCTATTTTTTTCTGTCTGTCTGTCCGTCTGTCTGTCTGCCTGTCTGTCTGTCTCTCTCTCTCCCTCTCTCTTAATTATTCCGCTTCTTACATATTTTCTTCTCGTGTTCTCTCATTTATTATCCTCTTCCTATTTTTTTCCTCCTCTGGCGTAGTTCCTTTCTTCTCCATTTTCGCTTCTTTCCCTTTTACGATATTTTTTAGTCTAACTCCTTTGTGTCTTTTTTCCCTCGTTTATTTCTGTGCATTACTTATTTAGCTTCATTGTACTGATGCTTCTCCTACCTAATTGCGTGTGTGTGTGTGTGTGTGTGTGTGTGTGTGTGTGTGTGTGTGTGTGTGTGTGTGTGTGTGTTGCCGTTTTCTTGTCAAGTTTACTTTTCGTTTTTCTCGTTTTGCGTCTGTCTGTCTCTCTGTCTGACTGTTTAACACACACACACACACACACACACACACACACACACACACACACACACACACACACACACACACACACAATAATCCCCGACTCAGGAAAATAATCGTTCTTTTCTAATGAGGCATAAAACTTATAAAAATGAGGTCCACCAACTCAAGCAAATAAAGAAGAAAAAAAATAGATAAATGTAAAAATGAAAAAAATACATTACCACTTAACTCAATTATTTTTTTGCAAGTGCCTTTCCTTTCTTTTGATTTTTCTTCTTTTCGTATATTTATCATCATTCTCTACTCCATTCTTTTATTCTTTTTTTTCGTTTATAATCACCTCACACACACACACACACACACACACACACACACACACACACACACACACACACACACACACACACACACACACATTTATCTGCTTGTAGATTGGCCTTGACCGCCCCCCATTCCTCCCTCCTTACCCTCCCTTTTTCTTTTGCTCCCTCCCTCCCTCCCTCTCTCCTTCTCTCCCTGATTACCGCTTCAGGTTGTCAGCGTCAGTGGCGGCGCGTCAGCCAGTGTGGGGCCGCGGGGAATGAAAGAAAATAATACAAAATGCAAGCAAAATCGGATACCAATAGGATCATGGCATCTGACAGGGATAAAACAGATGTAAAGGGTATATATACAGTATGCAGGCGGGGGGGGGGCTGCTGGTGGTACTGGTTGTAGAGAGCTGGTGGTGGTGGTGGTGGGATGGTCGTGGTGGTGGGCTGATGGTGGTGGTAGGCTGGTGGTGGTGGTGGTGGGCTGGTGGTGGTGGTGGGCTAGTGGTGGGATGCAGACGAGGGGAAAGATAGACACTGAAGAGAGGAAAGAATTGGATGAAGACAAATGTTAGGAGATAGCGAGAGAGAGAAAGGACTAAGGGTACAGCAAGCGTTGGGAAATACTAGAGAGAGAATAAAAGAAAACTAGGTTAGAAAAGAAGGAATAATATTGAGCGTTTGGAGATGCTAGCGAGAAAGAACGTCACACTAGAAACAAAAGAATAAGGGTAAAACACACGGCAGGAAATAATAAAGACAAAGAAAGAAAACTTGGTCAGAAAAAAAATAATACAAAGACAAATGTTGGGAGATACTAGAGAGAAAAAGGGAAGAAAAAAAGCGTTGGAAAACATGAAATAATCTGATGATAAACGTTAGAAAATACTAGCGAGAAAAATATAGAAAACTTGGTTAAAAAAAAGGCATGAGATTGAAACAAACATTAGGGGACACTCGAGAAAAGTAAAGAAAATCAGGAAAGAAAGGAAGAAAGTAGATAAAGATAAACTTGATAGGATGACAAGGGAGGAAAAGAAAATTGAGAATAAATAAATAACATCACTTGCATATTGTAAACGTTAAGTTGGTCTTCACTCGTCATTTCATTTTTTTTTTTTACAGCAAAGGAAACAGCTCAAGGGCAAAAAAAAAAAAAAGGAAAAAACAAGAATGAAGAAAACCCCGCTACTCAGTAATACAAGGATAGAGACGGCGCGTACAAATAGGCGAACGCAGCAATAACACGTCACTTGATATAGGGATAAATAATGCGCGTACAAATTGGCGAGCATAGGAAAACCACGTCATTTACAAGGATAGACAAGGTGCGTACAAATTGGGGGAAAGTAGCAATATTCGTAAATCTACTTCGTGATTTTTACTGTCAGGAATTTCACTTTGTATTGATCGCTTTACTAACCTTTCCTGCTATCCCTACCTCCCCCCCTTCCTCCCCCTCCCCCTAACTCCTCCTCCTCTCTTTCTTACCTCTAAAGGTCTCAAAGTATTGATTCCTTCATTCCTTCTTTCTCCTTCCTCTCTCTGGCTCATCATTTTTTTATGCTCTTCCACCCCTTTTCTTTCTTCCCTTCTACCTTCTCTTCAGTTTTTTCCTTCTTCTTTCCTTCCTTCATTGGTTTCTTTTTTCCCTTCTCTTAAATTCTTTCCTTTCATTATCTTATTCTAACGTTATTTTCTCTCTTTTTTTCTCTTTCTTTCTTCCTTCCTTCATTATTTTTCTTTTTTCCATTCCTTTCTTCCTCCATTCTTCCCATCTTTCCTTTCATCTTCTTTTTATTTTGTCCTCTCTCTCTCTCTCTCTCTCTCTCTCTCTCTCTCTCTCTCTCTCTCTCTCTCTCTCTCTCTCTCTCTCTCTCTCTCTCTCTCTCTCTCTCTCTCTCTCTCTCTCTCTCTCTCTCTCTCTCTCGTGTCCAATAAACTAAAAATATGCAGCAGGACAGTTTAGGAAGAAAAAAAGTGGAGGAATAAATAGCTCAGAGAAACAAGGAACGCCCAATTTATGATTTTCTAAAAGGAGAAAAAATCACCTAGGAGGATAATATGTCTATA
This sequence comes from Eriocheir sinensis, assembly GCF_024679095.1. Taxonomy (NCBI): domain Eukaryota; kingdom Metazoa; phylum Arthropoda; class Malacostraca; order Decapoda; family Varunidae; genus Eriocheir; species Eriocheir sinensis. The sequence continues at coordinate 14,385,771 of NC_066510.1, read as the reverse complement.
TATATTTTAGGGGTTATTAAATACTACACAGGCCAATTATTTTTCTAAACTCTCCCTTCTCTTGTTTCTCCCATGTCCTCTAATTCTTCTCCTCCGCTCCCTTCTCCCATACAGTCTCCCTTCAGTCCCTTTCCTTTTTCTTCATTCCCCTCCTTTCTCCTCCTTTCCCTTCTCTTATCTTTCTCCTTCCTTCCCCTTTTCCTCACTTCTTTCTCCTCCCTTTCTTTTTCTTTTCCTTTTTCCTTCCCCTCCCTTATCCTTCCTTTCTCTCCTTATCCCTCCCTTATCTTCCCTCCCTCCCCTTCTCCTCTCTCTTCCCTTTCCCTTCCTTCTCCTTCCTTCCCTTTCCCCCCCTTCCCGGTCACCTCCCTTCCCATTCTCCTTCCTTTCCTGTCTCCTCCTTCCCCTTTCCCTCCCTTCTCCTTCCTTCCCTAGCCCCCTCTTCCCCGTCAACTCCCTTCCCCTTCTTCTTTCCTTGTCTTCTTCCTTCCCCCCCTTCCCATTCCCCTCCCTTCTACGTCCATCCTCTCCCCCCCCCCTTTCCCGTCACTCCCTTCCCCTTTTCCTTCAATCCCTGTCTCTTTCCTTCTCCATCTCCTCTTCCTTTCCCATCCCTTACCCTTCTCCTTCCTTCCCTGCCTCCTCCTTCCTCTTTTCCTCTCCATCCTTCCTCCCCCCCTTTCCCTTCAACTCCTTCCCTTTTCCTACCTTAACTGTCTCCTCCGTTCCCCACCTCCTCTTCCTCTCCCATCCCGCCCCCCCCCCGGCACAATACAGGCGCTGCCCACACTGGTTGACCTAGAAGAGGCGAGATACTTTATTTTTTGTTTGTCCTAATCACTTTCTATTTATAAGTGCGTCAAGGGAATCGTCGTTGAAGCTTTACCGTGTCGCGAAGTCAGGAATACACGAACCCTTAGCAAAAAAAATCTCTCTCTCTCTCTCTCTCTCTCTCTCTCTCTCTCTCTCTCTCTCTCTCTCTCTCTCTCTCTCTCTCTCTCTCTCTCTCTCTCTCTCTCTCTCTATCTATCAGGTACAAAAAGAGGGATGGGAAGCGGTGGTCTGACGTATCTGTGGGAAGGTTGGGGTGATGGTGCTTGGGGAGGGGGTGGGGGGTGAAGTGCAGTGTGGTGGTGCAGGGCGGTTGGGGGAAGGACAGCTTCAACCAGATGACGGTAAGGCGTTTATCATCAGGTCAGGCGCTGGGTCAGGTGACAGCTGATGGCGGGTGCAGGTGGAGCGGTATAGGGAGGTGAGGTGAGGTGAGGTGAGGTGAGGTGTGTGTGTGTGTGTGTGTGTGTGTGTGTGTGTGTGTGTGTGTGTGTGTGTGTGTGTGTGTGTGTGTGTGTGTGTGTGTGTGTGTTCAAAGTAATAAAAGAGGGGAAGAACAGAAAAGAATACGTTTGATAGACATGATCACTTGAAGGGCGGACAGACCGAAAATTATCCTGGACATAATTAATTCTTTGAGCTATAAATCATATGTCAGGGTGAGAGGCGATGGAAAGGCTGTTAGATAAAGTTTCAGTGGAGTCTTTTTTGTCTGTCTGGTCTGTCTGTCTATATGTCTGAATGTCTGTTTGATAAGAGAGGGGATGGAAAAGCTGTAGTACGTCTAATGAGGTTTCAGTGGAGCTAAATGTCTGTCAGTCTGTCTTTCCCTCCCACCTTACCTCCCTTTCTTCCTTCATTCCCTCTCTATTGTCCGTTTGTCTGTCTATCATCCTGACCTTTCAACCTCCCTTCCTTCATTCATTCCCTCTCTTCTGTCCGTCTGCCTGGTTGCTGGCAAGACATAAAACACAAGACTCTCGGTTGAAGAGGATTGGGTCGCCTAATCCCCCCGAGCCGACGCTAATTGGTTCATCCCCGGCAACCAGTGCGGGATCCCTTTACACACATTAATAATTTACCTGCTTCCAGCCTGACCAGCCGCGCCATGATCTTTCTGCATTAGGTATTTCACGGTATAAACTCTCCGGCTCTTCTTTGCCTTGTTTCAGTAGTTCAATAAGATAATTTAAGTGGATGGTCAGGTTTCTTTTGTTTACATTTTTACTCGAAGTTGTTTCCATTGTTCTGTGTTTTCTTATCCGTGGGTATATCTAATTTTCGATCTCCCTACTTATTTATCCACATTTTCCCATTTAGCCTTTGTTTATTTAATCTTTTTTACCTGGATAATGACTAAAATACCTTTCTAACTAGGCACTCTGATATTATTTCGTAAATTGCAATCTTAACAGCATTTCACGGTATAAACTCTCCGGATCTTGTTTGCCTTGTTTCAGTAATTCAATAAGATATAATGCACGATCAGGCTCCTTATTTTTTTTTCTTATTTTTTTACTATAAGTTCCCACTGCTACTTATGTTCATTTTCTTAATTTTCCCCGCCATTGTCTTTAACTGCTACTTTTGTTCATTTTCTTAATTTTCCCCGCCATTGTCTTTAACTGCTACTTTTGTTCATTTTCTTAATTTTCCCCGCCATTGTCTTCAAAGCATTTCACGGTATAAACTCTCCGGCTCCTCTTTACCTTGTTTCACTAATTCGAATAAGATATATGGATGATCAGTTCCTTTTAAGCCTTTTTTTTTTGTAATACATTCACATTGTTTTTTTCTGGTTCTACGTTTTCTTATTCTGCTTTTTTCTTCTCTCAGTTTCATTCCCTCTTCTCTTTACTTTGTCTGTTTCTTTTTTTCTTTGCTATAATTTGACTAGGTTTAAATTCTTCAACGTTTTCTTCGTTTTCTGTTTTCTTCTCTCATTTTCATTTTCTCTCCTCTCTATTTTGTCTTAGAGTTCTTCTTTTCCATTTTTTCTCCTTTATTTAATTTGCGTTTTCATTTCACCTTCTTGTTCATTGCGCTCTGTCTATCTCATTCTTTTGAAACTATTTTTACTTCATCATCATTATCATTATATCCCCGTCCAAAACCCCTTCCCCCTTTCCCATTCATTTACACACACACACACACACACACACACACACACACACACACACACACACACACACCATCTAACACCCACCCACCCATACTCACCTACAGCCAGTCATAGATCTACATCCCCGCCCCTCCCCAAGCCCGACACCATATATCCACCCCCCTCCCCTCTCCCTTCACCTACTTAAAAGAAAGAAACACACTCCACAGTTTGCATTTTTTCCTCACCCTTTGCCTTTCCTCCTTTCCTCTACACATAATTCTATTTCGCGAGGCATAACCAGCTTCCCACGCCCTCCTCCTCCTCCCCTTAAACCGCCCCAGGGAAGACCGTACTGGCCGCCCGTTATGGGTTGTTCATTTTGTTGGAGAGAGAGAGAGAGAGAGAGAGAGAGAGAGAGAGAGAGAGAGAGAGAGAGAGAGAGAGACAGGCAGACAGACAGACAGACAGAAAGCAGACAGACAGACAGACGGAGGCGGAGGCGTGGCTGCCTGCTTTAAGGACTGCCTAAATGTACAGAAGCTCGAAGTGACGCTGCCTCACCAAACGGAAGCTCTATTTTTCAGGGTGGCACTGACGGACAACAGTGGTCTCCTCCTCTGTGTCATGTACCGCCCCCCTAGGCAAGGGCGGGCTCCTCTGGATTGCCTGACGGAGGAGCTCGACACCCTGCTCCTGCGTCACCAGTGCTCCCACGTGATGGTGGTGGGAGATCTAAACTTCCACCTGGAGCAGGGAGCCTTCGATAACTTACTGACGGTGCAGGGTCTGGTAAACCACGTAACCTTCCCCACACATGAACGAGGAGGGCTACTGGACCCTGTGTTATCGGACCTCCCCGAGGCCAGCCTCCGCTGCCAGCAGCTGGGGCCAGTGGGCAGCTCTGACCACTATGCCGTACTGGCTCGGGTTGAGCTGACCACAGAGAGGGAAGACGCAGTCCCGCGCACCATCTGGCTTTGGGAGAGGGCCGACTGGCCGTCAATGAGACACGCCGTGGAGGACACGGACTGGGAGACCCTGTTGGTTGGGGACGCCGAGGCCAAGGCACGGGCTCTCACCACCAAGCTCCTTGCCCTCCAGCAACAATATGTCCCCAGCAGGGTGTACCTCGCCAGGCCTAGTGACCCCGCTTGGTTCGGTTTCCGATGCCGGGTTGCTGCCGAGGCCAAGCATGCCGCCTGGGAGAGGTACAAGCGTCATCCGTCACGTCAAAATAAG